>NC_041232.1:82174224-82175423 GCF_002837175.3 Physeter macrocephalus | reverse complement strand
ACGGATAAGTGACCTGGAAGATACAATAGTGGAAATAACTACTGCAGAGCAGAATAAAGAAAAAAGAATGAAAAGAACTGAGGACAGTCTCAGAGACCTCTGGGACAACATTAAATGCACCAACATTCGAATTATAGGGGTCCCAGAAGAAGAAGAGAAAAAGAAAGGGACTGAGAAAATATTTGAAGAGATTATAGTTGAAAACTTCCCTAATATAGGAAAGGAAATAGTCAATCAAGTCCAGGAAGCACAGAGAGTCCCATACAGGATAAACCCAAGGATAAACACGCCAAGACACATAATAATCAAACTGTCAAAAATTAAATACAAAGAAAACATATTAAAAGCAGCAAGGGAAAAACAACAAATAACACACAAAGGAATCCCCATAAGGTTAACATCTGATCTTTCAGCAGAAATGCTACAGGCCAGAAGGGAGTTGCAGGACATATTTAAAGTGATGAAGGAAAAAAACCTACAACCAAGATTACTCTACCCGGCAAGGATCTCATTCAGATTTGATGGAGAAATTAAAACCTTTACAGACAAGCAAAAGCTGAGAGAGTTCAGCACCACCAAACCAGCTTTACAACAAATGCTAAAGGAACTTCTCTAGGCAAGAAACACAAGAGAAGGAAAAGACCTACAAGAACAACCCGAAACAATTCAGTAAATGGTAATAGGACCATACATATCGATAATTACCTTAAATGTAAATGGATTAAATGCTCCCACCAAAAGACACAGACTGGCTGAATGGATACAAAAACAAGACCCATATATATGCTGTCTACAAGAGACCCACTTCAGACCTAGGGACACATACAGACTGAAAGTGAGGGGATGGAAAAAGATATTCCATGCAAATGGAAATCAGAAGAAAGCTGGAGTAGCAATTCTCATATCAGACAAAATAGACTTTAAAATAAAAACTATTACAAGAGACAAAGAAGGACACTACATAATGATCAAGGGATCAATCCAAGAAGATATAAAAATTATAAACATTTATGCACCCAACATAGGAGCACCTCAATACATGAGGCAAAAACTAAGAGCCATAAAAGGGGAAATGGACAGTAACACAATCATAGTAGGGGACTTTAACACCCCACTTTCACCAATGGACAGATCATCCAAAATGAAAATAAATAAGAAAACACAAGCTTTAAATGATACATTACACAAGATGGACTTAA
>NC_041232.1:82168366-82168994 GCF_002837175.3 Physeter macrocephalus | reverse complement strand
GAAAGGAAATAGTCAATCAAGTCCAGGAAGCACAGAGAGTCCCACACAGGATAAATCCAAGGAGAAACATACCAAGACACATATTAATCAAACTATCAAAAATTAAATACAAAGGAAAAATACTAAAAGCAGCAAGGGAAAAACAACAAATAACATACAAGGGAATCCCCAGAAGGTTAACAGCTGATCTTTCAGCACAAACTCTTCAAGCCAGAAGGGAGTGGCAGGACATATTTAAAGTGATGAAGGGGAAAAACCTACAACCAAGATTACTCTACCCACAAAGGATCTCTTTCAGATTTGACAGAGAAATTAAAACCTTTACAGACAATCAAAAGCTAAGATAATTCAGCACCACCAAACCAGCTTTACAGCAAATGCTAAAGGAACTTCTCTAGATCAATTACAGTAAAAAAAAAACTGTAAAAAATACAAACACATGGAGGCTAAGCAATACACTACTTAATAACCAGGGGATCACTGAAGAAATCAAAGAGGAAATCAAAAAATACCTAGAAACAAATGAAAATGAAAACACGACGACCCAAAACCTATGGGATGCAACAAAAGCAGTTCTAAGAGGGATGTTTATAGCAATACAAGCCTACCTCAAGAAACAAGAAAAAAC
>NC_041232.1:82133838-82167775 GCF_002837175.3 Physeter macrocephalus | reverse complement strand
CTGCAAGAAATGGACAAATTCTTAGAAAAGCACAACCTTCTGAGACTGAACCAGGAAGAAATAGAAAATATGAACAGACCAATCACAAGCACTGAAATTGAAACTGTGATTAAAAATCTTCCAACAAACAAGAGTCCAGGACCAGATGGCTTCACAGGCGAATTCTATCAAACATTTAGAGAAGAGCTAACACCTATCCTTCTCAAACTCTTACAAAAAATAGCAGAGGGAGGAACACTCCCAAACACATTCCATGAGGCCAGCATCACCCTGATACCAAAACCAGACAAAGATGTCAGAAAGAAAGAAAACTACAGGCCAATGTCACTGATTAATATAGATACAAAAATCCTCAACAAAATACTAGCAAACAGAATCCAACAGCACATTAAAAGGATCATACACCATGATCACGTGGGGTTTATCCCAGGAATGCAAGGATTCTTCAATATATGCAACTGAATCAATGTGATACACCATATTAACAAATTGAAGGAGAAAAACCATATGATCATCTCAACAGATGCAGAGAAAGCTTTTGGCAAAATTCAACACCCATTTATGATAAAAACCCTCCAGAAAGGAGGCATAGAGGGAACTTACCGCAACATAATAAAGGCCATATATGACAAACCCACAGACAACATCGTCCTCAATGGTGAAAAATTGAAATTTCCACTAAGATCAGGAACAAGACAAAGTTGCCCACTCTCACTACTGTTATTCAACATAGTTTTGGAAGTTTTAGCCACAGCAATCAGAGAAGAAAAAGAAATAAAAGGAATCCAAATCAGAAAAGAAGATGTAAAACTGTCACTGTTTGCAGATGACATGATACTATAAAAGTAAAAGGATACAAAATTCATGCACAGAAATCTCTTGCATTCCTACACATTAATGATGAAAAATCTGAAAGTGAAATTAAGAAAACACAGCCATTTACCATTGCAAAAAAACAATAAAATATCTAGGAATAAATCTACCCAAGGAGACAAAAGACCTGTATGCAGAAAATTATAAGACACTGATGAAAGAAATTAAAGATGATACAAATAGATGGAGAGATATACCATGTACTTGGATTGGAAAATCAACATTGTGAAAATGACTATACTACCCAAAACAATCTACAGATTCAATGCAGTCGCTGTCAAACTACCACTGGCATTTTTCACAGAACTACAACAAAAATTTTCACAATTTCTATGGAAACACGAAAGAGCCCAAAGAGCCAAAGCAATACTGAGAAAGAAAAATGGAGCTGGAGGAATCAGGCTCCCTGACTTCAGACTATACTACAAAGCTACAGTAATCAAGACAGTATGATACTTGCACAAAAACAGAAATATAGATCAATGGAACAGGATAGACAGCCCAGAGATAAAGCCACACACATATGGTCACTTATCTTTGATAAAGGAGGCAAGAATATACAGTTTAGAAAAGACAGCGTCTTCAATAAGTGGTGCTGGGAAAACTGGACAGCTACATGTAAAAGAATGAAATTAGAACACTCCCTAACACCATACAGAAAAATAAACTCAAAATGGATTAAAGACCTAAATGTAAGGCCAGACACTATCAAACTCTTAGAGGAAAACATAGGCAGAACCCTCTATGACATAAACCACAGCAAGATCCTTTTTGACCCACCTCCTAGAGAAATGGAAATAAAAACAAAAATAAACAAATGGGACCTAATGAAACTTAAAAACTTTTGCACAGCAAAAGAAACCATAAACAAGACGAAAAGACAACCCTCAGAATGGGAGAAAATATTTGCAAATGAAGCAACTGGCAAAGGATTAATCTCCAAAATTTACAAGCACCTCATGCAGCTAAATATCAAAAAAACAACCCAATCCAAAAATGGGCAGAACACCTAAATAGACATATCTCCAAAGGTGATATACAGATTGCCAACAAACACATGAAAGAATGCTCAATATCATTAATCATTAGAGAAATGCAAATCAAAAGTACGATGAGATATCATCTCACACCGGTCAGAATGGCCATCATCAAAAATGTGCAAACAATTAATGCTGGAGTGGGTGTGGAGAAAATGGAACCCTCTTGCACTGTTGGTGGGAATGTAAATTGATACAGCCACTATGGAGAACAGTATGGAGGTTTCTTAAAAAACTAAAAATAGAACTACCATACAACCCAGCAATCCCACTCCTGGGTATATACCCTGAGATAACCATAATTCAAAAGAGTCATGTACCACAATGTTCACTGCAGCTCTATTTACAATAGCCAAGACATGGAAGCAACCTAAGTGTCCATCAACCAATGAATGGATAAAGAAAATGTGGCACATATATACAATGGAATATTACTCAGCCATAAAAAGAAACGAAATTGAGTTATTTGTAGTGAGGTGGATGGACCTAGAGACTGTCATACAGAGTGAAGTAAGTCAGAAAGAGAAAAACAAATACCGTATGCTAACACATATATATGGAATCTAAAAAACAAACAAAAAAAAGGTCATGAAGAACCTACAGGCAAGACAGGAATAAAGACACAGACCTACTAGAGAATGGACTTGAGGATACAGGGAGGGGGAAGGGTAAACTGGAACAAAGTGAGAGAGTGCCATGGACGTATATACACTACCAAATGTAAAACAGATAGCTAGTGGGAAGCAGCCGCATAGCACAGGGAGATCAGCTCAGTGCTTTGTGCCCACCTGGAGGGGTGGGATAGGGAGGGTGGGAAGGAGGGAGACGCAAGAGGGAAGAGATATGGGGATATGTGTATATGTATAACTGATTCACTTTATTATAAAACAGACACTAACATACCACTATAAAGCAATTATAGTCCAATAAAGATGTTAAAAAAAAAAAGAAAAAGCCAATGAGTGGTCCCACCATTTATCCTCTTTCCTCTACCATTAAATACTTGTGTCCTGTATCACAATGGCAGCTCCTTCCACCGGAATTTCATTAGACAGACATGTGTTCTTATCTACAGCCAACCCACAGCTGATGTGGAGCATGAAAATGAAATAAGCCTGTTTTTTGTTAAACTAGTGGGATTTCTCAATTGGTTGATAGCCCAGCACTCCCTAGCAAAAAAAAGGAGTAATGCAATACGTATTAAACAGAACATTACAAAGGGAGTCTAATTTGGTCAAAGACATGAAGTCTACTCTTGAAACACTGTGGATTTATTCATTTCACACAAAGAACTCTGAGTTTGATCCATTTATCCTTGGTGAACAGATAACAGAGCAATTTAACCATTTTCTCCCTGGAAGTCAACCATTAGACCTAAAATGGCTAAGAGCCTCAGATCTATAGCCACAAATTCTTATAAACTCCTTGCATTTTGCTTTAGATGACTTCTTAAAATACTTTTTTTGATGAATTGTAATAATTTATTCAATGATGAACTTGGTAATGATGTAATTTTCCCCTTTCTCTTAATCTGAGTATCTCTTATGACAGCAGCTGTATTGGAAATATTTCCATTGTGAAAGATTTTTATTCCTGCATGACTACTCCTTTAATTGTGCTTAGAATAAATTGACAGTGAATTCATTGTCAGATGACACCTTTCAGATGTATAGCTAGTGTGAGAATTTTCCACTCACCTTACAGTTTCACAGTTCAGGAAGAAGGGTTATATGTTTGGATTCCAGAAACAGTTATGTCATTTTGCTTATTCCCAAGAGCTTCACATCCCGTCGAAGGTATTTGTTAAATTATATATTTCCTTACATAAATGGAAGATAAAAATCTGCAAATATGCCTGTATCAAATGTTGTCATGTTGTAAGTTTAGAATAGCTGCCTCACTCTTTTTGCTTTTCCTATAAGGCGTTTGGTTTCAAAGTTTTCCTTCATTACATTCAGGCTTTCCCTGTGTTTGGAAAATTTTATCTTTTAAAAATATCGCTCCAGGACTTCCCTGGCAGTCCAGTGCAGGGGGTGTGGGTTCAATCCCTGGTCAGGCAGCTAAGATCCCACATGCCTCGTGGCCAAAAAAAAACCAAAACAGAAAACAGAAGCCATATTGTAACAAATTCAATAAAGGCTTTATCGCTTCAAAGATTCATAAAAATTTTGGCCAAATAACATCATTTTTGTGTAGTTCTCTTAAGAAACTCAAAACATTTTCAGATGGTCCCATCAATCTCACCCTGATGAATGAAAGATACTTAATCTAATTTTTCAAAGGAAGGTGAAATTACCCACCTTGAAACACATGTGACTAAAGAAATAGGCCCAAATCAAAACGTTGTAATTTCCATTTTTACTGCTATTGAGTATAATTCTCCACAGTCAAGTGCACCTCATTTGCAGGATATGTGGATGCCCCGTCTTACTTGAGATCTGTCACTTTGGTTCAAACTTGCACAAAACCTTAGTTCGGTCTGCTCTCCCTTTCTCTGTGGGGTCTCTCTCTCTCTTTGGGGTCACTCTCCTAACTGCCATAGCAAGAGCCGCAGAAGGAAGGGGAGAAAGGCAAGCTCCATCCCGGCTTGTCCTCTAGGAGGCTGTGGCCTTAATATCAGTTGTCTTTGTTCAGGACACAAAAATCCTTATTAATTCCAGAGATACGAGTGAAAACAGTTGGGCCGAATTTGTTTGAAAATCAGTAAGTTCCCCGCGAGTTGTACAGTATTAAAATGTTAGCACGTCACTCATCTTGAGGCTGCCATGATGCCCTGATGTCACTGGGGAAACCACTGACTCTGGATGATGTGATGGAATCTAAGAAAACTGCTGACGCAGCTCCAAGCCGCGCCTATCCTGTCTTTATTCCAGCATCTCACATGCCCCCTGCTTCTCGCTGACTTACCTCTTTTTCCTGAATGGGGCTTCTCGATTCTATTTTTCTCTAGCATATTTAAAAAAAAACATTTTCCCGAAACAAGTTTCACAGCAAATGTGTTGCTTCTAGACTTTTGTGATTTGTGCAAGTTATTACTGAATATTTTGAGGGATAGGTGAAACGAAAAAGTGCATCATTCACTGAAGGGCTATATTTAAAATGTCTGTCTGTATCTACACATGTAAATGTGTATATTATGTGTGTTTGTTTACAGTATGTTCACTTCCCACCCACCCTATCTTCCCCTGACTTTACAAGAACAGTCTGTTCCTGTTCAGTTTCAGAGATTATCAAGGGATGAATCCAAACTAGCACCACATATTGCCTGAAATAAATTCTGGCAACTGTATTTTGCGACATATGCAAATACAGATTAGCTACCTTTGCTTTAGGTAGAAATCAGAGGGTGCACTATGCACTTATGCTTCCCGGAGCCCAGCCACTTTTTCTTTCCTCTTTCTAAGAGCTTGAGTGAAATTATTTTGTAAAGTCTTTAGTAGTGTTTCCTGAATCCTCTAAATTAGAGTTAAGCCAGGATAACCTAGTGAGTTTCGACCAAGGCCCTCAGGGGCTTGTGTTTCCACGGGGGCCTGGTTAAAAATAACAATTCCATTGCTAGCTAATCCATATAGAAATGGTGGGGATTTGATGTCCAATTCAAATAATGCTGCATATATCTGGATCTTCTTTTGAAACACTAACAAATAATGAGAGACTGGAAGATTAAGTCAGAGCTACAGCTGTGGACAGAACCTTACTTCAGACTTTCATGAATGAGGCCAAAAGAGAACGAAGTATTCTGCCCTGCTTTGGCTGGTGTCTTCTGGCTTTCCCCTGTCTCAGAGCAATCATTGGAAGTGATCCCAATCCCCTATTTGTAGGGACCAAACCCAAGTTATATCCACATATCTGCAAAGGCCTACAGAATGTCACACCTCTTCTCCAGTCTCAAAATGCTCCTCAAGGTTCTGGATGCAGAACTACACCCCTTCTAAGTTTCCACCAACTATACATTCAGTACAAGTATTTTTTATGCTTTTGAATCACTTACCAAATACTCTGGATTATGGGGATGAATAATGTAGTATAAAACGTAGCTTTCCTCTATTCCTGGGCTACAGCCCTATCATTCCCCGAGGTAATCCTTCCCATATTCCAGTCTATGGTAGTCTGTCCTATCTGAAGCAGTTTAACAAGAAATTGTGTAACAAGAAAAATCTCTCTTTTTCTAAAAGTAACTCCGACAAATATACTTCCCTGTTCTTAAAGAATTATCAATAAGTTGTTACAGCACGGATGTAACCTTACATAGCTTTTTCCTTCCTTTTTTTCTCGTCATAGTTCTTCAATTATATCAAAATACAAATTAGTTGTAATCAACCAAATCTCAGTGGTCACTGTGCAATGTCGCCAGACTACCAGTGACATCATAAGATTGCCATACCAAGCACCAGAGCATGGCATGCTTGGTGACTACTGGTGATGGTGAATCATGGAGAAGGTAGGGTTATATGGAGATCAGGGGACAATATTGCACATGCCTTTGGTACTAATTTTTATCTTTACTGTCATCTTAGCCTTTGCCTCCTAGACTGTTGTACCATAAGGAAATTATGCTTAAACATACCAACTAAAATTATTATTTCTCTTCTCTTTTTAATTCATGCTTAAAATCAAGAACTCAAAACAACCAGCTCTGGTATCTTCTGATAATTATTTCTTGAAAGACTTACAGGCCAGTATAGACAATTCACCCCTAATCCACGTGACTGACTTCACAAAGTGAGTTGGTTAGAGGAGCTATTGAATGGTTTTAACTGTGTTTATAAATGTATTGTTAATCCACGCCAGTGACATGGTATCATCCCGAATCCTGTTAATGAACTTCTTTGAGGGATCCAGTGAAAATGTTCTCCTGGTGAAGATGAACACTGGTTCTTCTGCAACACTTAAGATGCTGGTAATTCAGGTGTGTAGTGCTCACTTCTAGGTCTGAAAAGTAAAAACAGATGGCTTTGTTTCTCCTGAAGAGTACGCCCATGGATTTCAAAGATCTAGGGAAAATTTAATTCTATTTCTTTCTTGTTTCCCTTTCTCTTAAAGATAAAGGAAAATGATTAAAATTCAAGATATCAATTGTTTGTTTTCATTATAACATAATGATATCCTTAGAACAGTTTATTCTTTTTGTCTCTCAGTTGTAGTACATTACATAGAAGTCAAAGAAGATTACGAATGATAGTGTCTTATGTGTATGAAAAATTTCATACTAAAGAAGTTTATTTCCACCTATGAAAGTTTTGATAGCCAATGAGAAGAAAATAAATTGACTGTGGTTGTCATTCCTGACAAGAATTATTGGGGGTGTATCATAAATTTTCAGATCACTTGAGCATAAATGCATTCATGTATAGTTATATAATTGTACAAAAGAATATTTGATCTTGTGTAGCCTTTCCTAAAGAAGAAGGAAGAAAACTGAGAAAGAAAAACGATTAATGAGAAGGACTTGCACATAAATCAGTTCCTGGAATTAGAGCTGGATGCAATAGCAGGATGCAGATTTTGCCACGTTGCTGATGAATTAGAGTGTCTTTTCTACAAGCATAAGCTTTGTTAATAGGAAGAGTATGAGTAGATCTTTGGCAACCACTGGAGTGGCCTCTATGAGCCTCTCCTGTTGAGGTTTGACATCAAAGTTCAAACCCTTCTCTCCTTTATTCCTTCTCTCCAGTACTATCAGACATTTGTTCAGGTACCCACCTTTCTCTATGAGACTTTGTACTTAAGGGAGGCTGGACTCGACTCATCCCCTGGGCTTAGATACTGGTTGGTCCAAGCCAGTTAAGGTGCTCGCAGAGCTCTGTTAGTGATTTGTTAGGTCAAGGAATATGGGAAAATTCTGGATAGTGAGACAGGTGTGATGTTGTTTATGGGAGTGGTGCTACAACTATTAGGATGGGGAGGGGGAAGAAAGAGAGAGAGAGGATTTCTTATATTTTTCTGGATTCTGCTGTGTCTAAATATAGTGCCCTGAGCCTCTAGAGCCATCTTTCCCTCTTGTGGAAATTTAGACTGAAGACATTGCCAACCAACAGGGAACAGCGTAGCGGAAAGATTTAAAAATAATCTGAGTCTTAATGATATCACTGAGCTTTTCAAATGTACAGGTACTTCCTTCAGTTCTCCTGCAAGTGTATAATAATACAGTCTCTGATTAGCTAAGAAATTTCATTTTGTTTTCACACTTGAATTCAAAATCATTTTAACTGAATCGCCTTACTAAAAGCAGAAAAATAACAACAGCAACAAACAACAAAAACCGGATGTAAAAGGGAGTCTCATCTGTGAATACCAGGTACTTCAAAGAGAAAAAGGTATGTTCAAAAGGGGTGGAGTGTGGAATCACATCCCTTCCTGGGTTGACACCGGGTTGAGGTGGGTAAAGACAAACAAAGAGGCGGCTGGAAAGAATTCTAATTCATGATAATCAAGACCAACATCTGTTTATTTCAGAGTGTTCGTGGAAGGTATGGGGCCTTGGCAGAGAAGTGCACGGACAGGTAGGGCAGGAGGATGGAGAGATGGACCTTGCAAAGAACGTGCCTGCCTCGAATCTTAGACAGACACAAAACACACACAGGGATTTCAGGAACAAGGCAGCTTTTACAATTACGACGAAATTGCCAGTCAAAATCAGGCTACCCCAAAACGTAACTTGACGATGAATAACTTGAGTCAAGGTCTCCCTCTGTCCTCACTAGGCAAGGTCAGGTTTAGAGTGAGGTACCATTTCATGGGACAGTCAAGCATGCCCAGCTGGTAAGACAGGGGCAGTGCAGAGGAGCTGGAAGGCAGTTCAGATGGACAGCACGCACATTGATGGCCCTTCAGCAAATGCCTAGTATGTGTACCGGTGAATGTCAATATCTGCAGGATAAATAACGAACCTTTTATAGACTGATGAAAAACGGAGGTATGGCACAGATATATCAGAAAGTGCTTTCAGTGTACTCTCTCTCTCTGAAATAGTATGAAAATACTTTAAAATGGGATTGAAAGTCCTCCCTTAATTTAAACCAATTATATGTTGTAGTTTTCAGTATTTTTATGGACATTTATATGTCAGCTAATTCCCACAGTGTACTGTGACTTCCATGAGAATAGAAAATCTATTTTCCATGGAAGGAAAGGGAACTGTCAGGTCCCAAACGAAGCTCCTTATGAATGTGCACATTTCCCCATTCCTTCCTGATGAAGGAGGGGAATCAGAATTCAATTTTGTAGAGAACTTGTTTATTTAAAAAAGTAAAACTGGTAAATAGAGTAGTATTTTATCTGATTTTTTTTATTTTGGAAAAGATTAAATGTAGCAAAAAATGTACTAATGAAGATATCACCAAAACACTAAAGACAAGAAAAAAAGCAAAAGAACATTACTTGAGAAAACCAGTGGCATCTAGCCAGTACAATGTAATATAAAAATGAAAAATGTAGAAAGCATGGACCTCCAGGAAAAAGTAGCAATTTCTAAAATCAATAAGCATTTGCACATTGTAACAAGGATATTGTATTGATTTTTCAAACTTTAGCCTGTGTTCATTTGGCAAGTCGCTGTTCAGTGTGTATCTACAGAGTTTTATTAATATGTATGTTATGTAATATTCAACTGTCCAGCTATCCAGCTTAATTATTTGAAACTGTAATGATCAGATATATGTCAGACTTGTACTAGAGGTAACAATGGTTTTTTTCTCAGAGAATGGCTATGAAATCTTCATATTATGGTGTATTTTGTTACCAATAGGACATACACAGAAACAGACACAAATACACGTTAAGATTACTTCTCAGAATTTTAAAGCATGATCAAATTTTGTTTTCAAGGAAACTTTGACGTAAGCATAGACCTTTATAAAATACTAGAATTAAGAATTACTTAATACATTATTTGATATCCTGAGACTTTGTTCACATTTAATAGGGTATTTAATGGAGTGTCTCTGTTTATATGGTCATCATACAAAACTAGCAGTTTCTTTAAAAATCTGAAAGCATATTTAAGGAAAAAAATAAACTTAATAGATTTATATGAACCATTGGGCCATGTCAAGAATATTTCCTCCCACATAATTTGGTTTAAAAGTCAGTTTTGGGTAAAAGTGAGTCAGTTGCTATGACCCTACTGTAGTACTGTGGATATTATATAACTATTCAAAATAGCTATCTAGAATTATCAATAGCTATTTAACATTCAGTCACATTTATTTTCCTTTTTAATTTGATAAGCCATATATTTTTACCATAACAATTTGAAAATAAATTAGAATAATACACTACATAAACATTAACTGAAATCTTACAACCTAGGAATAACATTACTTAACCCACTATGTGTACAGATGTTTTCCTAGACATATGCGCACATACATAAATTCATATAATTTAATGATAAATATATGGTTTAAAAATGATCAATTTATCTCTGTCTAGAGCACAAATGATAAAATAATCTGTCAGCTGCTATTGTGTAAACTGAGAAAGGCAACACAATTTTTATTTTCTCCCATATTCATTATATTAGTGCTAAAAGAACAAAATTAATATTAGTTAAAAGAACAGACTAATATTAAGAAAAATTTATATCATTTACTTTTTCATGAATATTTTGTCATTTGCATAACAGTATATTTAAGCTAATAGAACTACTTAAACTAATTTTAAGTATTACTAGTTCTTGATTATTTAAAAATTTTGTGACTGCCCTTTATAAAATTCTTTATTTTGAGTAACCTCTCAGAAGTCTAGATTTAAATCTTCAAGTAACATTTTATAACCCTTGTTACTGGAGTACATCTGGACTCAGCAAATAATTCTAGAGCCATCAATCTTTTAATATTTTGTGTGTGTATTTTATTCTTTTGAAAGTTAGAAGTATGATTCCTTATTCCCATTCATAGGTAACTTTTTTTTCACAGATTACATTCTTATATGTTTGCTGCTTCTTTTTACCCTTGCATCGTTTTTTGCTTTTTTTTTTAAAGCCATGTCTGCATTCTTTCCACTTACATACTGGTACACTGGAATTCTCTTCAGTTTGTATACCAAAGGGAGTTTCTGTCCATAAATTTTTGTCAGTTGCTTTATGTTTCATCTGTAGTATCAGTCATCAGTGGAATGGATCTAGTATTGATTGTGTCATGTATAGTTTTCACCTATATTCAGTAACATGAGTTCATACCGATGTCACCAAATCTCTGTCTATACTGTATGTATTATCCCAACCTTACTCTCTTTGGCTGTCTGTAAGCTCCCACGATAACAGGGAGACACCTTACTCTCAGCTCCTGTCATTCATTTACTTAGTTTTTCAATCCTAGTACACATTCATATGGATTCAGAATTAATAGAATTAATATTACTGCAGAAAATGACATCAACTGCTCGAGTACCAGACTTATGTAAAATTCTCTTGCTTTTAATCTTACAAAAGCCACTCACTTCCAACGTTGCTGACATCAACCTTTAACCCCACCCCCTTCTGTGACATAATTTAGTATCAATATATTGGCCATACAGTTAGATAATGTTTTCACAGTCTGCATTCTGTCCTATGATCCCCCAACCTCTTCTGTGTTTTTTATTTGCCTACTGTAAGATTGCCTCTTTATGCTGTAAAGCTTTATGATTTCTGACAAATGCATAAAACTTCTCTATTGAGAAATAATACTATATGTGAATCTGAAATCTTAACTCTATTATCCCAATTATTGCTATATTAGGAAGATAAAATCATACAAATTGTTATTTGCCTCACTGGACTTATCCATTGGGAGATTCTCTGTTATTCCGTTCATAAATATAATCAAATATAACTATAAAATTCAGAAAGTTGTTAAAGTGATATTAAAAATGTGCACTCACTGGGAAAAATATTAAAAATCTTTGTTTACTGTGTGTTTTCTCCTGAGTGAGTTTGAAAAATAAAGTTTTTTAAAAAATTGAATCAGATACACTGTTTGCATGAATTGCCATGTACTAGGTAAGTGAAAAATTCATAATTGAATTTATATCTGTTTTAAAGACATATTCTGGTGACTATTAATATCTCAATAAAATCATTGTGAAATAGTTGCTGTTTTTTCTAAAATACCACAGATAAAATAATTATTGCATTCATGAAAATTTAGCATGTTTGTAAATAGATTACTTCATATCACTCTGTTTGAATAATTTTTCAGAAGCAAAATTGATCTTGGCATTTACATTCAGAGTTATTGGCATTATGTCATAGAATAACACTGCCTTAAACGATGAATCACACACCGTTTTTCTGCCGTGCTTATTGATTATCCTTCAGCATCTAAACAGCTCGTAAGGTTAAAATGTGTTTAAAGATTTATTACCTGTATTGATCTACTTTTTTTGGTGGTGTTGAAAGCAAATATAATTCAGTTCCAGCAAAAGATACGGTAAGCATTACTGTTTAAACACCAGAATTTAGCAATTTAAGAAATGTTTTCAATATGTAATAAAATATGCTACTTCTACATGTTACTTAAATAGATTCTTATTTCATTCTCAAGATACGTCACCTTTTTTGGTGTTTATTATTGATTTAACAGGAACTAAACAAATCTCAACTCCAGCCTATGGAATGCTTCCTTGAGTATGGATATTCTTAGTTCAACTCTCCCAAAACATGATAAGGACAATCTTTCACAAACTCTATTTCTACCTCATCTGTACATCTAGCTACATGTTTCTGTTTTTCTCTAGTTTATCTGAATTTCTGTATCTATATACAATGAGTAAAAATGCAGTATTAGACATGCATATATTTTTATCATATTTATCACATGTACACATATATGTATATGTCATAAACATACATAGACATAAATGTATACATTTAAAATGAGTTTTCTGCATAAAAACACATGATTTCACATGTGCTTCTAGATTACTACAGATTTTTAAAAATTTTACTTTATATTGGAGTATAGTAGATTAACAATGATGTGTTAGTTACAGGTATACAGCAAAGTGATTCCGCTATACCCATTGTCCATTCTTTTTCAAGTTATTTTCCCATTTAGGTTATTACTATAGATTTTTAATGTGGTGTTTTAAAAATATCTTTCCATATCTCTAGCTCATATTTTTTATGTGAATGTTAAATGAGACCACAATCATTCCTTGATAGTAGAAGGTGTGCTAAGGGAACTCAAAGACCATTGCTCCATTAACTTGGAGCAAAACACAAGCGGAAAATTGATATAATCTGTCACATTAGCATATTTAGGGCTTGCATACTAATCCACCCTTTCGTTTTTCTTTGGTTTTGAATATGTAGTTCTCGTGCCATATGTCTTAAGCAGGCCAGAAACAGCGTTTTAATCGGGAGACTAAACATTTTCTTTAGATGACTGTAGCTGTTATTGTATCAGGGTCTATATAAGAAAAGTTGTATAAGGACCAAAGCACATCTGTAGAAACACAATTGGAAGTTGTTTCACACACTTGCAGTATCTAATCTACTAAGTGTTAATAGCCTTCTATGAAACAAGTCCACTCTTTCTATTAAACACAGTAATATTATGGCCTTGGATAGATGAGGTTTATTATTCACTTTCCCGTAGGTCTGTGGGCTACTGTCTTTCTTGTCCATTGAGTTCACCTCCCTACCCAGACCGTTACAGGGTGAGCAATTTGATATAATTTAAATACCCGTCCCTTGTCATTCTGCCTTACTTATCTTTGCTATTCCTGACTATGGGTGGACCACCGTGTCCACTTCCTCTTTTCCTGCTTCCCAAATACCAGAATTTGTGAAAATATGCCCCCCTTTTTTGCTACAAAGTAACGCAACGTAAATTAGTCCAACATTAATGGACTGAACGTGTAATGTCCTACAACTCTCTGTTTCTAATAAATTCTCATTCTTATTTTTGAGTGTATCACTTCCAAATCTTTCCTCAGAGCTGCCTCAAATCTCTTCAGCCCTGTTTAGCCTTGAGGACCAGGTTTGTTTTCCTCTCCCCTTAAAAAGTGTTCTTTCTCCACACTTCCCCTGAAGAGATCAAGACCAATGTGTTCTCACTCAATTTAAATTAGATGTTTTTACATTATGACTCTGTGATTTCACCATTGCTTTCACCTTTCTTTTCTGGCTGAAGAAGAAGAAATTACATATTTATATCTAATACATATAGACATAGATACATAGGTATCTCACACGTAAACACACGCCTGCAGTCACGCATGCATACACACACACGCTCACACACACACACACACACTCATAACTCCTGTTTTCCAAAGAGAAGAGCTCTTCAGTTGAGCATCTCTTCTTCTCCAAATTCTCCAAAGCTGTGCTCATTACTTCTCCTTTCCCTCCTACTTTCACTTCTTCCTCTCTCCTGGGTCCATCCTTTGCTAATATCCCTATCTTTCCTCCCAACATTAAGACAATAAAAACAAAACATCTTCCAAAACAATGTTCTCCTATTTCACTGCTACACTTTGTCATCAAACTTTTAAAGGTCTCTATTGATTGCTGTAATATTCCTTCTGTAAGTCCACTTTTCTCATCATGTTGTACAAAATGATGTCACCATGATTATTGCAAATTCTTATGTTTGTCTGCAATATCGAAGAGCACTGACTATTCCTTCCGTCAAACACTCCTCTTGCTTAGCTTTCGTGACATGAGACTCTTTGGTTTTCCTTAATGTATTAAATTTTTTTTTTCCACTAATGCCTTCTTCTACTTCTTCTTCCTACTCTCTCTCTCTCTAAATGTAAATACATTGGAAAGATCCATCTGTCTTTGTCCTTCACAATTCTCTGGCAATTTTCTCACAATAAACCCTAGGAACATCTGCTTTCGAATAACCAAGGGGGTTTTGTGCACCTGTAGATTCTCCTGTTCTGATCCAGATCTACCAGATCAGAAAACCTGGAGCTGGAACCCAGATTCTCAGTTTCTAACAAGCACTCATAGTGATTATTATGTACCCCAGAGATTGAAAATTACTGCTGTATACATTCATCCCTTTGGTAATCTCATGTAATTCTATAATTTATTATTATATCACCCTTATGAAGATATTTCGAAAGTTTTACCCACAATCCTGGATCTTACTTCTAACTTCTTATTCCGTATTTCCAACTGCCTGCTAGGTATCATCACCTAGAGTTTCTGCCAATAATCCCATACTGCTATACATACTCAAATGAATGTCCTCATTAGACATTACTGTAGAATTGATATAAATTTTGTTTATGATTAGTGTAGATACATTTCCAATGGATGTGGCTGGGATAATTTGAAGACTGGACAAGGAAATAGCTATAGGTTAATTTACTGTAATCTTGACCTCAACATGAATAAAATTTTGTTTTTATGATCATAGTATCTTCCTATCTCCTTTAATAGAGTTCATTTACTTTGAATCTTCAAAATATATGGATACTGGACTTCGGATAGATTACACATTCCAATAATTAATAAGAGGCTCAGAGCGTCCGTGAGTATCTATGGTGTGTTTTTGTGTGTAAGTAAATGTGAGATTTCCATTTGATTTATGGGATTAGACATTTTTTATACTCACAAAATAGTAACATTTTAAAAACGGGGACTTATTCAGTTAAGCCCTTGATCACTTAAAAAAACATCTTTACACATTGCTGTGTTTTGAAGTTCCTGAACATACTACTCCAGCAACATATATTATAAATTAAACAGCAACTTGCCCCAGGTTGCAGAGTGTTGGATTCATATTTTCTTGCATAGTTTTATTAAATTGGAAGTGAGTCCAACACTTTTATAAACTTTCACTGCATACAATAGTTTGATAGATATGAGTTATTTTAAATTACCATAACTGAGGATGGATGTACTTTGAACACCACTATCAAAATTTTATAAACAGATGTGACATTCATCTGCCCATTTTATTAAAAAGGGAAATTTAAATTTAAGGAAATCTTGCATACTAAAATTATAACCTAAAAATATGTAGGATAAAAAATAACCTTTGAACATTTCCATGATATGTAAGACAAATTTTAATATTCTATTACAAGGTCATGACACTGGAAATGCATTAGAATTCAAAGGACAGTGTAAACACCTTTCCCTTCCAGTTACCAAACCCTGATTAATATTTAACTTCAAAATTAATAGGGAGAGAGAAATTTGTATCTCTTATCACTGTCCTTCCAAGTCATTCAGTAAGACAATTTATAAAGCACAGACATTATCCACCATTTCCATACAAAACAAACTGCATGAACAATTGATATATTATTGTGCTGCAGTAAAATTACATATAAAAAGAATGTGATTGGTATGACACCATGCCCTATAGAGGAATTTGTATAGCTTTATTGGAAATTATGTCTCCCCAATGTACCCAGAGCCATTCTACAGTTTTTGTTATCTAAAGAATTTCTACTCCAAAACTTAAACTAATTTCAAAATATGCATCCATCGATTAAATTGTCGCTACATTCTACTGAGGAACAATATGACTGTTATTACAAAGTGCCTATTCTACATGTTGTGTTGTCATTCTTGGTGAAATAACTTCATAAATATTTGTATACTTTAATTACTTCTATTTAAACAGAGACACCTGCCAGAGGTAATCCAATATAGCTATCTAAGGAGCAGAGGTGCATAACCTCTTTTCATTTCTGATATGCACAGAAAAAGAGATCTTACTCAGAGCTGCTGATACAATTGGCACCTTAATTAAAAACAGAAAAATGTATTCCTTTTCCTGGGCTTGCTAGAAAATAATAATTAAAAAAGGAACTTCCATTTGAGACCAAATACTGTTGAGAAATAGTTTCATAAGATTCCAAATAACCATCTTCTGAATAATTCCTACATTCCTAATCTGATGGTTTCCAATAATACATATACGAGGAAGTTTATTTCTTCTTCGTGTACGGGAAAAACAGTAATTTGGGAAAAGAAATTGTTGCAATTCTAGTAGTAAGTAAACTGACATCTCAACACCAGGCACTAAACACATCAAAGCAGTACATATCTGGTCGATTTTTTTCTCTTCAAAAAGAAACCACGTGTACCAAGGTGAGGCTGTAGTAGCTAAACAAAGCCCTCCTCCAAATGATGTCCGTGTCTGAGTCCCTGTAATACGTTACCTTACGTGGAAAAAGGGACTTGGCAGATGTGATTAAGTTAAGGATCTTGGGAAGAACTATGACTATGAAATCAGAGGTCACAGTCAGAGGCATGGATATTTGAAACTGCTATGCTCTCGGCTTGAAGATAGAGCAAGGGACCAAGAGCCAAGGGAATGCAGGAGGACTCTAGGAGTTGAAAACCACAAGGAAATGGAGTTTTCCCTGGAAACTCCAGGAAGAATGCGGCCCTGCTGACACCTTGAGCTTAGCTGAGAGATACCCTGTCAGAATTTTAGCCTCCAGAACTGTACAATAAAATCCCCGCTGTTGTAAGCCACTAAATTTGTGGTAATTTGTTACAACCCTAGGAAACTAATACAATTTTCCTCTCAGTATACCATCACCTGAAAAATAAAATTTGATGTAGAACAGAATGGCTCAAATTCTTCATTCATTTATAACAAACATACGGTCACTGAAAGCACACAATTTGCTAGCTTTGTTGTGGGTAGTGGTGCTTCATTGCACTGCCTGTAACGTACTTATTGGAACACAGAAAGATAGAGATAAATTTCACCAGTATTTTTCTTATTGGTTTAATTTTAATATGTTACTGATTTGTCTTACATTGTTATGCATTCTAAGATCTCTTGCTCTGAGAATGTGTAGAGAAGCAGTGTTTTTAGTCACAAGATAAATATAACCTTCTCTGATTGTATATAGTATAAAATATGATTTGATTTCTACTTTAAGAGCATGATTGTTCTATCTAGTAATGTAACAACTGATGCCCACGACCTAATGAAAAACACAGCCTATAGAGTCTTGTTGGGTTCTGAGAGATAGTAGCTGCATAACCTTTGAATACTCACTTCCATTTTAAAACCTGTTTCCTCACCTGCAACATTAGAAAACAAGACAGCTTCTGTACGATAATTCATGGCCCCCAATTTTATAATATGAGAAAGCATGCCCAACAGATCTGGAAAGAACTGCGGTATGCTTATTTTCTTTTCCCAATAAACGTGACTAGATTTATATGTGAGGGTGTGAAAGATTTAGCCATTAGCCCTTCAATTCAGTACAATTGAATAGCAGCACATTTTGCATAGACACACACCCTAACTTTCAATTTGTTTAAAATATAACCACAATTGATGCTTTCTTTGCATTTTGTTTATATTATAATCTTTCCAGTGGTAGAATTATGTTACAGTTACTTAGAAGTGAGGTCAGAAAATCGAGAAAAACAAAACAAAACAAAATGTTGTTTGAGACTTAATCCTCTACTGTGTTCCCCACGTTAGTAATATGCTCTCAAATTCCTGCTCTTCCTGAATTAGATAACATAAATTATCAAAAACATTAAACAACAGGCAATATATTTTCATCTTTATAGCATATACACAGAAAAGCGGGAGATGCAGTCAAAAAATACGACCAATTTTGACATCAGCTTGTGATTTTCTGCCGGTTTCCCATGTGTTTCTCAAAGTCTGTAATTAATCACTGTGAAGTGCAGCTTCTTCACTTATTGATTTATTTTTATAAAAGCACAAGCTTTGGCATCAGGCATCTTGGGTTTGAATGCCAGATCAACCACTGAGTGACACTGGACAAGCTACTTAACCTCTCTGATCCTCAATTTCCTCATCTGCAGTATGGGGTGAGAAGGTCTCCCTAATAGGACTGTGGTAGTAAAAGTGTCCCCAAACATCAATTCCCTTCTCTACTACTACATTCCCTTCTCTCTAGAAAATTTGTTGCATTCACATGAAATTGACCAAATTTGAAAACCTTAGGAGTTTCTCGAAATTGGCATGAAAACAGAAGTGTAACCTCCATCTAAAGCTAGAAAGGACCACCTAACATAGCTGAGGAAAAGCAAATGAGGAAAACACACAGGTTTAACATAACTATGTTTCCACGATCCCCAAACTTCGGGAAGAGCAAATGTAAAGCAATTCAAGTTATTATGATTCAATGGAAAACAAGCTGACCCTAACAATGCTTCATCAGAACAAAAGCTTTTTGAAATATGAACCAGAAAGTGTTGAATAGTACTGTTACTTAAGATGTAAGAGGCTATGCACTGCTTTATTTTCATTCTGGGTTGCTTATTTGAAGACAGAGAGATACATAGATAGATAGATAGATAGATAGATAGATAGATAGATAGATAGATAGATAGGTAGATAGATAAAAGAATAGATAGATAGATAGATAGATAGATAGATAGATAGATAGATAGATAGATAGATAGATAGATAGATAGATAGATAGATAGATAGATAGATAGATAGATAGATAGATAGATAGATAGATAGATAGATAGATAGATAGATAGATAGATAGATAGATAGATAGATAGATAGATAGATAGATAGATAGATAGATAGATAGATAGATAGATAGATAGATAGATAGATAGATAGATAGATAGATAGATAGGTAGATAGATAAAAGAATATGAGGGTGGGTGTGTTTTTAGGCACACATAAAAGGAAATAAATGAGCCAAGATCTAAGTTCGCTCAAGCTTCTCTCTGTCTCTCTGTCTCTCTCTCTCTCTCTCTCTCTCTCTCTCTCTCTCTCTCTGACTTTCTCATTTATGTTGATGCAAAACCAAAGTTAACTGTTGAACTACAAGCACATCATTTGCTGGGCTTACTCTCACAGTACTTATTCATTAACAGAAAATGTGAACAATTAAAACAAGAAGTTACAATGAAATAGCGGAAATGTCAGGCTTCTAAGAGAGCAATTCCTGAGGGTAAAGAAAGGCTTCTCTGAGGAAATGAAGTTTACGCTCATACCTGAAGGATGATTACATTGATTAGAAGTCAGCCAGGTAAAGTGGCCGTGAAAGGGACAGGGAGAGGAAAGTTTTACTCACCTTCTTTGGAGTACAGATCGTGGGAGGAATGGAAGTGATGGAATTGGAAGAAATAGGAATAAAATAGCAGGAATGTCAAGAACAGATGTCCTTGATAACAATAATCTTGTCCTCTTTAGCCGAGATCCTCCACTTTCTCTCTGCATGGGTTCTGGTAATTCACAGTCAATTAGTCAATTCCCTGCACCATCAATGCTCACTCCTACCCAGAGACACCAGCACTGTCATCCTGCCAGCCGTCCAGTGGCTATGCTTTAGGGGGACTGGAGACCAGACTGACTGGCAATTAGTGCTAGACATTTTTAATTCCCTAGAAACTTTAGGAAAAAGAAAAAACATAACTCTGGTTGGCTGTTATGAAAATATGCACTTATATTTCAGAAACAGAAACTTTCAGGCCAAATTATTAAGAAAAAGTATCAAGGAATAATGTGCTCTTCTAAATAAAATTTATCATTAGATTCCAAACTTATTAAATGACATGTATTGTATATCTTATATCCTTAATACTTGTTTTAATACCTTTATGTTATGAAGGTGCTATAATATTATGACAAGAAATAATAATAAAGAAAAATATTATATGATTGTACCCCCAAATTATTTTCCTTGTCTATTTATTACTTTGATTTCTTAATTCAAAATTGTCTTCTGCATTTCAACTGAAATGTTTTTACCTATGCAGTGCATTTTATTTTAAAAGTCACAACCTATTATATGAATTTCTATATTTTTAGAGGATTGCAAATGCAAGTTTTTGTACTCTGATTTCTCTATAGAATATAAAACTGTCCACACGGTATTCTCAATATGGTCCATATTCAATTAAGGAATTACTATCAAGAACTACCAGTAATATTATAGACTACAATTTCTAAAATTTTATATGTTGGAAGTGATTTATTTACAAATACTTATATATAGGTGGCTTGGGAAGGTACTGAATCAAGTGGCTTGACAGGACAATGACTTATTTTGAGAAAAAAATTTGCTTGGAAAAATGAATGAGTCAGAGAGAAAAACAAGCATTTTTGTCTGTATGAACTATCCCTCATTACTAAGGGATAACTCTTAAAAACCTATAACAAGAGAGATTACTATTTTTCTGTTTTCACTTAAATTAAAATAGAAAATATAGTATATAAAAATGTAGGGAAATTCTTTTAAAAATTTTTTAATCACACCATTAGGTTTTCATGAAATGTAGAGAGAATGAGAAATTATAATTCTGTAAATTATACAATTTCTTTTTTATCCTGAAAAGAACAACTTTAAAATACCATTTACTGCTCATTAATAATATTCAGAAGCGACAGATAAAATGTGCATATACTCTCCAAAAGGATTTTGCCCTTTTTGTGATAAAGATTTTAAAATTGAATATTTGTGTGTTGAAATTCTACAAGGGCACCATATACTTTGGGAAAAAAAGGACACTATTCATTTTAGCCATTGTTTTTCAAAATGAATCCCAGTACTTCTTTATGTTAACATTTTAATAATGCCTAGCATTCTGTAACAATACTTTATCAAGTTATATTACACACAAAACAATCGTTTGTATGAGACATTGACTCTTGTCATGCCTTAGTCAATATAGAGATGGAGATGTATTTACTATGATTTACATATAAATGTTGCATGTTTGAACACAGAACTCTGACTTTTGAATACATAAATGTGTACGTGAATGATTACAGATGTCATTGGGGGCCTTCTATTTCCACTGGAGCTCACAGTGTGTTCCAGAGGTTTCTGGCTGCCAGTCTCTGTGTCTGCCATGAAAACTGCTATGCCCATGTGGCCACAGGCCTGAATGCCACAGAACTAAGACATCCTGAGAGCTGTCCTCAAACAATAACTCTAGGAAATTGATGTATAAACACTTCAGCCTCCTTGCGAACTGAGTGAAATAATTCAGACATCTGTTTTAGACAAATCTCAGAATTCTCCAGTAGTATTAAGTTCCAAGCATCCACACTGCTTCTTGGTTTCATAAAACACCATTTAACATATTATTTCCTGTATCACTTCCCACTGGTCTATCAGTGTTCCCTGCCCCTTCAGACAAACTACTTAGTGGCTCAGTGTCAGCGGCTGGGGGACACGAAATTAACACCTCATGTGTGTCTTTTTATTATGTTTCATGAATAGGAGACAAGTCCATCGATATAGGTAAATAACTATATATATATATAATTTTGTATAACATTTTTAAGGATATATAGATATATTTATATTAGCACATGTGTTAATCACAAGGTGTGTGTGTGTGTATGTATATATATCAGAGGTTTCCATAAACCTCCTCGTAATTTCTCTTTTAATGGCGTTTTTCCCTGGTTATCTGTTCCTTCCCCACAAGTTTGCATTTCTGTGTGTCTGTGGTCTTTCCTCCCTTCCCTCAACCAAAGGAAAAGTTGTGTGTGTAGAAAGTTATGTGTGTGTTCTCATGATACACGTAATATCCATTACTTGCTGCTCACAAAGCTTAGGGAAAAAGTTGTAAAAACAGACTTCACAGTTCACCTACTTTTAAGGATAAGCCAGTTGATACTTTATGAAATGATTTCCAGTTTATAAATGACTATCATGGCATTAATTTTAAACATAAAGAAATCATATTTTTCCATCAGCAGGGTTATTTTAATATGGATATACAGGTGCAGTGGGAATATTCTCTGGAGAAAATATATATTTCTATTTATTTTGATAAATCAATATGGTGTGAAAGGCCTTAAGATTTTCTTAAAGTGTATGCTTGTTGTAATTTTATAACCATAATGAATTAATTCATATATTTAAATCATTTCATTTTGATTTTCCCAACATTCCCAACATAAGCTTCTTCACACTCAAGTTAAATAGGAAAAAATGATTTTGCACTGAAAGAAGTTAATTGCTTGTAACCAAACACTTGTTTGCTCTTTCTCAGGAGCATTTTATGTTTATATAGACTTACATGTGGTATTATTTAAACTGACTTTATTTGTTGTTACTTTAAATGTTGAAATGAATTCTCACATAAAACGCATGGAGCTTGGCACACTGGATAAGTTACTGAGAAACTAGTAATTTAAGATTTTAGAAAGCAGGGAAGAATATTGAGTAAATATTACATTATTTTAAACTGCAAAGAATATATGTCAGGTTTCATCTTTTATGACTACTTATTTTTACAATGTGCATTTTCTAGATCTGTGTTAATTGACCTTCTCATATTCAGTACCTTTCATAAAGCATTTTAAATTCTCTTGTTTAGAACAGTATGGAGGTTCCTTTAAAAACTAAATATAGAACTACCTTATGATCCAGCAATCCCAGTTCTGGGCATATATCCAGAGAAAACCATAATTCAGAAAGATACATTCGCCCCAATGTTCATTGCAGCACTATTTGTGATAGCCAAGACATGGAAGCACCCTAAATGTCCATCGACAGAGGAGTGGCTAAAGAAGATGTGGTACATACATACTCATACAATAAAATATTACTCAGCCATAAAAAAAAAGAACAAAATAATGCCATTTGCAGCAACATGAATGGACGTAGAGATTGTCATACTGAGGGAAGTAAGTCAGACAGACAAATATCTATGGTATTGCTTACATGTGGAATCTAAAAAAATGGTACAAATGAACTTATTTACAAAACAGAAATAGAGTCACAGATGTAGAAGACAAATCTATGGTTACCAGGGGGTAAGCAGGAGAGGAGAGATAAATTGGGAGATTGGGATTCACATATACACCTACTATATATAAAATAGGTAACTATTAAGGACCTACTGTAGAGCACAGGGTACTGTGTAATGATGTATACGGGAAAAGAATCTCAAAAAGAGTGGATATATGTATAAATGATTCACTTTGCTGTATACCTGAAACTAACACAAAATTGTGAATCAACTATACTCCAATAAAATTTTTTTTAAAAATTCTCTTGTTTAAAAACAAAAATACATCACCCCTAAATGACCCAGGTTTACGAGGATATATGCCAAAGTGTAAAATAGTCTTGTCAATTGGACCCTTGTCCTTTTCTTCAGTTTACCAACGTGAAGTAGATTCAAACCGGAAGAAATGCTTGCTCCATTTTTCAAACACAAAATTGCCTGGGATATTTGGAATATGCAGGAAAATCTTGGGGATCATGTATCTCTGTCTACAGAATCACAGTCTCCTAGTTTGATACCATTTTACCTCATGCAAAATAATCTGTAAAATGTTGAAAATTTGCTGGTTTGAAATGTCTCTGTGCCTGCGTTTTAAGCCCTTGGAAGTCCTTATACGAGCAGCTTCCAAATTTTGCAAGTTTCTTGAGTTCAAGCACACTGGGAAGAACATCTAATCTCTGAGGCAGAAAACAGGAAATGCACATTCAAAGAAAAGAATGAATCATTTTCCCATATCTATAGGAAATAGGTTATTCTGTGTTTCCTGAGACGTTAAGATGAATAATGCCAATTTCAAGATGCTTTAGCATATTATAACCATCGCTGTTTTTGTTAAATTATCAGGAAATGGTCGAGGGCAATTTATATCCATTCCGTGATGGTGACGATTGCTGAGATTGGCAAAGGTATTCTTCCACAAAAACTAAATACAAATGTTATTTTTCCTGTCTCTGGAAAATACATGTTTATGTATGACTTTTCAGTCAGTAGGAGGCAATTGCAGGGGATTAGAGATAGGGGGACTGAGAACTGTGGATATCTCAAATCCCTCCCACTCTCTATCAGGGGTCAGCTTGGGCAGTGATTGCATCTCCATTGAAAGCCAGCTGGGGTCCCTGTCCCTCTCTGCAGCTCTCCTTCAGTTCCCTGTACTGCTTGCCGTTGTCCTTTTAGACCAAGTCATGGCAGGACTTTCTTCTGTATTAGTCCCTGATTCCCTAGCTAAACCTTACTGTTTCCTTTACCCTATCCAATCTCTGCAAGAATCCCTTTTTAAAACTCTCTTCAATAACTCCATTAGGAAACCATCCATCCATTTCCTGCCAAGAACATCTTAATACATACTATGTATGGGGTTCTAGATGTAGCATCATGGAAAAGCACTCAAGCCTGGAACAAAATGAAAGCCTCTGGGCTAGGAATAGTAAGTCCTATTCCTTAAAAAATTTCATATAATGAAGCAAAAGTGACCAATGATGTTAAAACACTTAGAAAGTTTGTTGACAAAAGCATAATTTAACAATCATCCAAAACTTTTCTGATTCACTAGGTGAAAAAATGAGGTGGGGAATGAAGAGGATATTTTCTAAAGAATACATTATTCATATTTCTTGTCATATATAACTTGAGATTTTGGAGTTGGGTGTCTTCATCTGATACCGTAAAGAGTGACTACAGGTCAATGCCTGTAACAGAAGATAATAAATTATGAATCTGAGTTTTATTGCTAAGGTGAATAGGGACCATTGATTGTTAAAGTGTTTAAACCTGCAGTCCATTTAGTGGCACTCAGCCTGGCACAATGCCATTATAACCTGAAAACTGAAATGTAGGATTAAAGTTGAATAAAAACTAAGCAATACATATTCTCCACAAAATACTTACTGAAAACTTAAATAATAAATTATATTATAGTTCTTCTCCAGGAAGTATATTTTATAGTATTTTTTTCAATATAATGACAGGTACTAATTAGAATTTCAAGAATATGAGAAATAAAACTGTCTGATTTTCAGGTACTTATTAAATAGACATATTTTATAATTGAAATTTTCCAACTTAATTGGAATTGAACAGATGATATATAATTTTTATTGAAAACAAAGTCTCATGAGTTTCCTCCAAATTTATAGCTGAAAAATTTAACTGGAAATTTCAAATCAATCCCATAATGATCATATCATGCTTCTGCCATTAGCAACTGTGTATATAATTAAAGTTAATTTGATTGTCTGAATAAATTAGTTGATCTGTTAGAACAAATAAATTAATATATATATTAATCCATCAAACAATTGTTGGCATTGAGTAGAGGCAATTTAATTTGTTCGTTACAGGTAATCTGAGTGGGAAGACATAAAAATCCACTGTCAGAATTTAAAGCCCTAATCAGCCAAGTAGCCAAAACTTAGAGTACAGAGATATCCATGTCTCATGCAGTTTTTTTAAGAGACGACCTTCCACAGTGGTTTAAAGGTTGTTTAAATACATATTTTGGTAAATAATCATAATAATTCCTTCATATTTCATTTTTATTATTTTTCCTAGAGTCATTATAATAAAAAATTTCAGATAATACTGAATCAGAAATACTTCAACTGGGAGAATCCAATGGCCCTCTAGAACTACTGACTTTAACCTGTTTTATTCTCTGAATATTTAATTTTTTGAAAAATTATGGAAAGCTGCAAATATTTCTATTAGAAACCTAAATTTTCATTCAAATACAGTTGACCTTTGAATGATGCATTGGTTAGGGGTGCGGACCCACTGCACAGTCGAAATTCGGAGTACTATAATTTGAGTACTGTAAAATCTGAAAGTAAAATCGTGTAGGACTGTAATATTTACTATTGAAAAAAATCTATGTTTAAGGGAACCCGCACAAACTTATGCTGTTCGAGGTCAACTGTAGTTGATATGATGATATTATATAACTGCTGAATATAATAAATACTGGCACATTGCAATAAAGATAATAAAATATTCTAATTTTATCTAACTGGATCCTCCATATACAGCAGCGATTTGATCACTGCCATATCCATTATATATTTACACACACACGTTTACGCACACACTCCATGTTTAGTAGACTTTTACATTAATCCCTCTTCTTGTTCAACTTCTATTTACATTTAATATATTCCCCAAATAGATATTATAATTTTGATAAATAATTACGAAACATAAAAGAGAACTTTCATTGGAAATGCATTTCTCAAGGAGGCAGACAGGATTTTTTTGGCCTCAATTTGTTTGTTACTGTGAGAACAAGACGGGTCTCAGCACTAACTCCACCTCTAATTTTGTACATTGTTTTGAGAGTTGAGAACATTTAGTTACATAAATAAGTATATTAGAATTGAAAGACTATTTTATAGCAATGCAATATTTTATAGCAATGCAACTTTAGTTTTAAATTCGTTTTAGTTTATATGACAAAATTACCTAGTGATATCTTACTAATGATGAATCATTTAGTTGCTTCCACATTATTGAAAGCAAGGTATTTTACATCATATTTGCAACAAGACTTCTTACCTACTAATTAGAGTGTTTTTCTTTACATTCTGGGAAATATATCCAATATTTTTTACAAGGAATTATCAAATTATTATTACTTTTAACTTTACTATTTTATTTACAAACATTCACTTATCCTACTATTTTCAGAACTACTGGAGACAACAGAGATACTGTGAACTTGCCATTATCAGTAAAATGTTTATATATTTTCATGAGCTTCACGTGGATTTTCTGTAAACTTTGAAGATTTACCTCGTTCAGTTTGTGAATTAGTGGAGACTTTGAAGGGATCGGTGTTTCCAGTTATTCTCCGAGTCCCCAGAGGTTTCTATACTGTAGGTCAATGCACCATAGTGTAAGTCAGGATAGATGGAATATACCTGTCTAATTTAAAAGAGGAGAAGGATGCTTATGAAAAGGGCGGTGGGAAAGCAAAATGGTGCTTTGACAAGTGTCTTTCAGGCAGACCAGCTTTAAGAAGTTGTGCTAAGGAAAATGAAAGTTTGCACAGTGATCCTTAAAGCTATACGTGCCTGGGTACCCCTGGAGATTATCTGTGGATTTCCAGAGTCAGCTCAGTTTTATCTCTAAAAGCCACTGCTTGTATAAATAAATGGGAGCTAGTCTACCGAATCTTTCTATGCCGCCATGCACACAGCTGGTATCAAGATTAGAACATTCTACGCTTGCTCCGTCCAGGTCCCTGACCAACTGGACAAGCCATTCACCGTTGCCCATCCAAAATGGATGGCCAGGGACACTGCCTGAATCTCTGCCCTCTACTCTTTCAGGATCATCTCTGAATGAAAACTGTTCAGCCGCATTGTTTGGTGTTTACTAACATATTGAGACAACATTTCTATGAACCCTTACCTCGGAACCACTGAGAGTGTCCACGTCCACTGTTAGAGCTGTGGAGGAAGGGGCTCCACTGACTACCTAATCCACATTGGCCCCCCAACAGGGATGTCATGAACACTATGTGTCCATAAAGATCAACGTTAGCTCACGTGTTATATACAACAGTCCTCAAAACATGTGTGCATTTTACTTTCCCCAGTATATGGCTATACGGTTAAGAGCTCATGGAGTTCTTTGGAGAAAGACTGGGATAGTTCCTTGCAGACACTTGCTGTGTATTGTAAGATACAACTCAAATACATCACCTCTCTCCACGCCCACTAATTCTACTCAGTACCAGATGTCTTCCTAACCTGGTCTCAGCCCATCACTTTCCTCCATGCCTTAGCCCTGCCGCCTCTTCATTCTCTCTTCATATTTCCACCATGCTGTTCCTTCTAAAAATGAAAATCATCTAAAACTATGAATTGTAAAATCCTTCACTGTATTCCCATTATTCTGAAGAAATAATCAGGTCTCCTGGCAAACATGCTAGAACCTTCCCAGCAGCTGTGGTCCTGACTCACGGTTTATCCTCTACTTTCCATGCAGATTATATTTCTTCTGCGCCCTTATCATATTAAGGCCTTAACATACTGAACACTTTTTCCTCCGACCTGAACTTCTCCTTGTTCCTCCTTTGTGGTTAAATTTGGGGTTAGAAACCCTCTCCATGCTCACATAGCACACTGTACATAATCATACAGTCTAACAATCTTTCTGTCTCTCTTCCTATGCTGTAATTTGCGTGAAGGCACAGGTGTGTCAATCACAGTAATAGTTTTTCACAGCTTATAGCACACAGCCTACTCTGGAGGGTCCCATGATTTTCATTCATACTTCAGACTTGAAGTAGTGATTTATTAATCAATGTTATCTTTTGTATTAACTGTATGGCAGGGGAATTTATCAGCTAATTTTAGATTTCACATCCGTGTGTACTTTTTCTTCTCAAAATTGTCAGTTCTATTTTTCAGCTATATCACAATACTGTTTTACAACAGGAAAAAAAAAAAAAGCTACCCCAAATGATTTCCTTTAAGCATACCCTTTAAGTATTTAGAGCTCTAAGCCATTTTAGCTGTAACTCTAAGAATATAGTTTACAGGGCTACACTAGATATTTTATCCCTGGTAAAAAAGAAATGGAAAGTACAAAATGTATGTTTCGGGCTTCCCTGGTGGCGCAGCGGTTGCGCGTCCGCCTGCCGATGCAGGGGAACCGGGTTCGCGCCCCGGTCCGGGAGGATCCCACGTGCCGCGGAGCGGCCGGGCCCGTGAGCCGTGGCCGCCGAGCCTGCGCGTCTGGAGCCTGTGCTCCGCGACGGGAGGGGCCACGGCGGCGAGAGGCCCGCGTACCGCAAAAAAACAAACAAACAGAAAAACCCAAAACAGATTCTTTTTAATTCTTTATGTTTCTGATCTTGTGTAATCCAATTTAACATCCATACAGCCACCATATTTATCTTTCAAAAGTAGAAATTTGACCATGTCACATCTGAACCTGTTCAACTCCTTCATGAGTTTTCCACTGGGCTCGGACAAAATTTTAAAGTCTTCAGAAATTTAAAGTGCTTTTCAGCCTGAGTGTACATTTTAAAAAATGGTGTTAATGCTATCATTACTCATGCTCAGAAGACACTTTGGACCAAGCAAATCTGATGAAGCATCTCGACATCAGAGATGTGTGAAAGTTCCTTGGTGGTGCTGATGAGTGGTCAAGGTAGACACCCAACGTCTTAGGCTCTCCTAAAAAGCTTCTCATAGTCTGGTCCTCACCCTGTAGGGCTCATAAATCATCACTCCCTTCCTCAAACCCTTCTCTCTCCTGAACCTGACAAGCTCCTTTATTCACACACGTCTCCCTTTTCCTGGAAAATCCATTTTACCCATTTTCTCCAACTTAGATCTTTTCTATCAGGGCTCATTTCCTATTTCCAGTCCTTTCTCTAGCCTTCCCAAGTGGATTCCCACTAACCCCTAGTCCCCCATAGACCTACAGCAGGTATTTTTCTCACACGCATCGTAAGTTCTTTGAGGATAACAAACTTTTGTCTTACTCGCTTTACTACATAGAACACCACCATACACATAGAAGGTGCCTGAGTAGATAGAACGATGCCCTCTTTCCTGAGATGTACACATCCTAGTCCTTGAAACCCGAGAATGTCACCTTATATGGCAAAGGGCACTTTGCAGATGTGACTACATGAAGGAACTGGGGAAGAGTAGCCTGGATTATCCAGGTGTGTCCAATCGAATGAGAAGGGTCATTATAAAAGAGAGACAAGAGGGTCAGAGTCAGAATTAGATGTGATAATAGAAGGAGAGGTTGGAGTGATCTGGGTTGGGGCCCAGGAGGCAAGGCATGGAGGAGTCTGTACAAGGTGAAAAAGTTAAGGAAGGAGAGTTTCCTTCAAGAACCTCCAGAAGGAACCAGCCTAGTCAACACCTTGACTTAATTCCACAAGACCCATTTTGGACTTCTGAGCTCCAGAACTCTAGGATAAATTGCTACTTTTTAAAAACTACTCAGTTTGTAGTAATTTGATACACAAGCAATAGGAAACGAATACAGAGTTCAAAACATTTATGGGACTGTTTAAATTTTTTTACTAATTAATTAATTTCTATAAGATGTGTCATATATCATTACATCATATACAGCATTTACAAAACTATGAATTAGTGATACCTACAAGCTCAATTTCCCAGCATCGCATTTAGTTCACGTACACATCTGTACGATCGTTGCTCAATCTGTAAGCCACATATTATTGTCATAATGAACCTTACGTAAAGTCGGTGCCATGACCCCTGTGTTTCTGTTGATGTTCATATACGCAAGGCTGACACAGAGTCATCATTCATTTCGCTGCCCTCATCTTTGCTTTTCAGGCACACCTGAAACTAACAGTCAAGCTGAATTTCGATTTGTCTTTTCCCTTTGATCATCTGTTAAGCCCTTGCCTGACTTTTCTTGGACCCCTTTCTTCTGACAGTAATTGTGTATCATAAGATGGTCCTAAGAAGCATCCTGTTAGGGTATGTTCAAAACTGCAAAGCCAATAAAGATAAAATATAGTCAGTGTTTCTAAGTGAAATAAGATTCAGAAATCCTTTGGATGGAGGCCAAGGTGACTAAACAAGAGTGAGGAAATGACCTGTGAATCTAGAAAGATTCAGCTATATTAAATTCCGAAAAGTTGTGGATCTGTGACAGCTTAATTTTTATTTACTTTGGATTTTCCTGAAAAAAATAATAAGTTCACCAAGGTGAAATGTTATGGAAGAAATCACACAAGTCTTGAAGGTGAGTCTCGAATCCATAGAAGGAAATGTCTATAAAGTTTATTATGTATCACTTACCTATGTCTTCAAACCTCTGCAGAACTATTCGATCTGCTGTTACACACATACAATTTCCATGGTACTGGAATGGCAATAAATACTGCTGGAAAATCTGTTTTCTTGTCAACTCATTGAGCTCCTTTCGCGATTTATGTTCAACCTGAAGCCCACCAAGGAATGATGATAATAAAAACCTAGCCCAGAGTAACAGAGCTGCTGGACCAGAGTTTCCTTCACACTCCTCTCTGCAGTAAGAATATGAGACTTGCTAAGTAACAATCTAGAATGAGATTTTTCTATAAGTCTCTCCATCGTATCTTCCAAATATTTACAATTTTGGAGCTACTGGGAGAACAACTCTTTCCAGGAGATTTTTTTCATGGTTCTTGGATCACTTAATGATTTGATGTATAGTTTTTTTTTCTTTTTTTAATGGTCATTACATAAGCTAGTACTTTGCATCTTATTCTGTCTAGTATTTAACATTTTAGAGCAAAATTTCTGAGATTCCTTAGTCCTGACATATTCACAGATACCACACATAACTATTATACTTTTACTGAAATGAAGACAAAACATTGCTTCAAATACATTCACACAGATGTGTGCTCCTTTTCATGTGCAAAAACATATTGCTTTAAATACATTCACACAGATGTGTGCTCCTTTTCATGTGCAAATTCATACTTAATGTGACTTTCTAAATTGTTTCCAATGTGCTCTTTATCCTTATTTTTTTTTAACATCTTTATTGGAGTATAATTGCTTTACAGTGTTCATCGCAGCTCTATTTACAATAGCCAGGACATGGAAGCAACTTAAGTATCCATCGATGGATGAATGGATAAAGAAGATGTGGCACATATATTCTTATTTTTTTAACTGGAGCTTATCCAGTCAACTTAATTGCTGCAGGTTCTATGACTGTCACCTTCTCTAACCCTGCAATTAATGCAAAAAACGTGTGAAATGCTCTCAGGTAAAACGCTCACTGTCACACATACACACACACTTATAAAATAAAATCAGCCTCTATCAAACATAAATGGATGAAGGTGAAGGCATAACGATCTTCTCAGAAGCTGTGTTTTACAGTATCTCTGTACACATATCCAACCTTTAATGGCTAAGTGTTTTATCAGTATAATCTGTTTTCCTCACTCTATATGGCTAATATTCCCAACAGCACAGTATTATATTTTCAATCTAACATTAGGGAAAGGAAAATTTTACATATAAAACAGAACAGTGCTCTAAGCATTAAAAGAAGATGATTCAGAACGCTTTTCATTTTCCATCTATTCTGACATGTAACAGTTTATTGTTTGCAAATAGCCTTTGATACAGATATTTGGAAATTGAAACCGTGTGTGTGTGTGTGTGTGTGTGTGTGTGTGTGTGTGTGTGTGTGTGTGCGTGTGTGTTTCCCCTCTGCTAGCTTCTAAAGAGAGGGATGCATGTATTGTTTTGCATCTACAATAAAAAACACTTTGCCCGAAGGGAGAGAGTGGCATAGACATATATACACTACCAAATGTAAAACAGATAGGTAATGGGAAGCAGCCGCATAGCATAGGGAGATCAGCTCGGTGCTTTGTGACCACCTAGAGGGGTGGGATAGGGAGGGTGGAGGGGAGACGCAACAGGGAAGAGATACGGGAACACATGTATATGTATAACTGATTCACTCTGTTATAAAGCAGAAACTAACACACCATTGTAAAGCAATTATACTCCAATAAAGATGTTAAAAAAAAAGTATAAGTAAAATGATGTGTATACTTCTAACCCTTTCTAGAATAAGCATCCATCCCAGAAAAAAAAAGGAGCCCATGCATAAATATCTCCTTAACCAAGACATATGATATACTCCCGTAAACTTGAAGTAAATTGCAAATTACCAAGCGAGGCAACCACAGTTTTGTTTTTCTTATTACTATAATATTTGATGTTTATGATTTATATATTCACCTATTTTATAAAGTCACTTACATTCAAAATTTAATTATACAGAGATACCATGATCTGACCTCTACAGTCATAGCTATTAGCTTGTTGGGGAAATTCCATGGTTGATTCATTTTATTTTGCAGCCGAAGAAGCCTCATGCTGAGCAGAGACACATCTGACTGGCTCACCATCTCTGCTGGAAGCTTCCCTCTTCTAATATCCTCGACTTTTAGAACCTCAAAAGTAAGTGCTAATATTTTACAATTAATAACATGCACGAAAAAATGAAAACAGGATATATGACTAAGGGGTTCATTTTAAACCACGATTTCCTTAATTCATTCATATCTTTAGAATTGATTTGCTTGATCAACCAACCACTGGCACCATGCAGCGGGCAGGAAAATCTGAGCTTCTGCTGTAAGACTACTGAGCATATGCATTAGCAGTAATATTTTAAAGGAGAAGGAAAATTCAATGTCGAGGAACATTTAAATGTTAACTATGGCTTTTTGCTTCAGAATTTTTTTTTTTTTTTTTTTTTTTTTTGCGGTACGCGGCCCTCTCACTGTTGTGGCCTCTCCCGCCGCGGAGCACAGGCTCCGGACGCGCAGGCTCAGCGGCCGTGG
>NC_041232.1:82090028-82132102 GCF_002837175.3 Physeter macrocephalus | reverse complement strand
ACCGGGGCGCGAACCCGCGTCCCCTGCATCGGCGGGCGGACTCTCAACCACTGCGCCACCAGGGAAGCCCATGCTTCAGAATTTTTTAACAGAGAATATGCACGGAATTTTATATAAGTGAAACTCAAGATTTGCTGTTGTATTATTTACCATCAAGTGAAACACTGAAAAACGGAATTCCTAACAACTAGGGGTAGATATCTCTGAAATGTTTCCTTCCCTTGCTATCTGAAAAGTGACTTGTATTTCTACATCAATTGTTTTAACTACAATATTTTTATTCTACCTCCTGTTCAAATTAATTGGAAAGATGAAGAGTAAAATAAAGGAAATTCAAAGACCAGAGAAGTAGAAAAATATTACAAGTAGCTGTACAAAAATAATGTTTGTTGGTTGATTATATTAAAATATCCCTTCCTTCCCATGTATCTTCCTCATGGATATGATTCCATCTAATCTTGTGAAAGCAATTGCCTCCATAGAGACTAAATGAATTCTGTAAAATTATATAAAAAGTGTAAGAGCCATTGAATGTTGAGACAGAAAGAGGCAATGTAGTAGAGGAAAAAAGGAAAATTAAATATTTTACTTTGCCATTAAGACTGTAAAAACTTCACCTACAATAAATCAAATTCATGCTTCTGTGTCAGCAGTATTACATACAAATTTTTAAAATGCATGGCCTATTTGAAGAAGCTATATTTTAGATCTTTTATAATTTCTTATGAAAATAACCACACCATATTTCACCCAATTAATTGTGTGTATTACTGTGTACTATGTAAGTTGAATTCCGTGAAAATAAGCCAAAGATATAATTTTATATCTAGCATTATAAATTAAATATTCTATGTATTTCTAATAATCTGTCATGTGATCATACAGGCACCCATCAATCAATATTTCTGCCAACAGTCACATTTACATTTATTAAAAGGCCACAGTAAAATCCTTTACATGCACTGTTATAGTATTATGTGAGTACTTTTTATTTATTTATTTTTTTGTGGTACGCGGGCCTCCCTCTGCTGTGGCCTCTCCCGTTGCGGAGCACAGGCTCCGGACGCGCAGGCCCAGCGGCCATGGCTCACGGGCCCAGCCGCTCCGCGGCACGTGGGATCCTCCCGGACCGGGGCACGAACCCGTGTCCCCTGCATCGGCAGGCGGACGCGCAACCACTGCGCCACCAGGGAAGCCCTTGTGAGTACTTTTTAAGTAAAGATTTCTAAAGAAAAAGCAGTCCTTAGGTAAAAGTTATGTATAATTCTGAATTTCAAGTATATTTTAAAAATATACTAGAAAAAGTTCTTACCAATTTACATGCAGTCATCAGGAGTGAAGAGAAACTTTCAGTTATGCATTTTCTCATTACTTGTCAGTCTAACAGGCAGAAATGTTGTTTTACAAAGTTAAGGACCATCCGCTTTTGGCTATCATGCATTTGCTTGTGAAAGGTCCATGTCCCTCTGAAAACAGGTAAGTAGGAAACAGTAGAAAATTTCCTATGAAAGGATCAAATAAAGAAAAAAATGTATTGGAACACATTGAAAAGCTATTTCGTCCACCAGGACTTCAGATACCTTAATCTTAGAGAAATCATGAGAGAAGAGGAAGAGTGATATTTTTCTGGAGGAAGGTAAGCCCTTTTAGATCTCCACTGTTTTTCACACAAATAGTTGGCATCCATTAAAAAACAACAAGGCAGGCCAATATAAGACCAAGTGAGGTAAAATAAGAGAAAAAAATGATATTAGAAAATGATCCCTGCGGATTTAGATAATGGCTTTGTTATCAAAGTTCTTAAAGTATCAGGTTTATTATCTTTAATAAGTATGAAAAGAAGATTAGTGAAAGGGAAGACAGGCCAAGGGAAAATAACCAAATAAAAGCACTCAACAGGGAAAAAAGGGTAAAAATATTTTTTAAAAAGCATGAAATTCAAGGAGCAAAGTAATAAAAAGTAGTAATGTTTGAAGGAACAATGTCTGAGAATTTATAAAACTGACGAAAGACATCAAATAACATATGTAAAAACTCGGCAACTCCTGAGCAGTATGAATACAAAGAAAGCAACACTAAGTACATCACAGTGTAATTGCTGAAAACAAAAATACAAAGAGAAATTCTTAAGAGCAGTCTCGGAATTTGCCATCAGCAACAGAGCTGTTTTAAAAACAAGCTGGCATTTGACAAGCTGACTTATAAGAATTACTATGAGGTGTTGTTGAGAAGAAAAGCAAGGCACGAAAACGATCTTAAAAAAAAACAAACCCTAAAAACTATGATTGAAAACAGTCATGTTCATATGATACGAACGTTCATCTACCTAGGGTTATATGAACATGGAGAAAAAATGGAAAAATCTGTCTTAGTGTATTACCACAGGAGATAGATAAGATTGCTTTTCTACATAGATGAAAAACAAGAAGGGCGGAGCCAAAGGAAAAAACAAAACAGCACAAGGAGCGAAAATGTATTTGCAGAGAAAAAACATACTTGATATATTGTTTTATGTAAAATTTTATATAAATGTCCCTGCATGTGGGTATGAAGATATTAAAAAGCAAAGTAATATCTTCTAAATCTGGAATTTAGCTACTTTAAGTAAGGAGATAGGTAGCATATGTTTTTTTCTAAATAGTACCAAATTGTGCTGTAGATACTGGTTAAATAATCCATCTTTCCCCTATGATTTCTAGTAGTACGCTGAAATCTTACATGCATTTATGTCTATTTCTTGCCTTAATTTCTGAGTAAATAGCTAAATGACCTTAAAGTAATCTGAAACTTTTATTGTTAATATATTATCTAGGAAAATTTTTATCAACATATTTAATTACATATTTAATTACAAATAAAACCCAAAGTGTTTGGGTTTTATTAGTACAGTGTTAGCTTTGTTTAAAAAAAAAAGAAACCATTTTTTACTCTCTTAGCATTTTATATAAGTTAAATAAATTTGGGATAAAAGCTATTTTTGACAATTTGAAAGTATTTTCCTCCTAAAATGTTTACCCTGGATACTTGTTTCATAAGTTTCATATGACGTATAATTCTTTGCTTACAGTTTATTTTTATTAACTTCTGTGGTGAGTTGGTGAGTTGACATAATATATATTTTCAAAGAAAAGCATTTATTTTATCCAGATTTCTGTATATATAGTTGAATAAAATATTTACTTACTATTTTTAATTTCCTAGATACCTGTTGCTATTTTCTGATTATTTCCCTTGTGATTTCAAAAGTCAAGCTGTAAACAGATTCTCAGGCAGCTGATGAGAAAGTTTGCTTGCTGCTTTGAAGGTCAACTATTTTATTACTTCTATTAACTGTGCCCTGAGATAAGACAGTTAAAGCCTTTTACTCTCGTAATACGTCGTCCTATTTCTCCTGTAGTTTTTCCTGTAATTTTTTTTATTCATAGTTTTATGTTATTTGCTTCATGAAATAAATACTGGATCTTTACCATAGATTGCGCACTCATCATTATAAAGTGGCCACTTTTGTTTCACGGTAATATACTGTCTCCTGATTGCTATTTTGTTTATTTGCTTGGTATATGTTTTCTTATCCTTTTACTTCCAAACTATTCAATACCTTTTTAAAAGATATTAGTACAAATGTCATGGTTGCCCCTATTAGCTAACCAATGATTTATTTTTTTCTCTTTGGGGGGTTGACTGTATCACATTTTCACATCTTGATATGTCACCTTATTTCATGTTTCATTTATTAATTTTAATGCATGATTTCCTTGTTTGCTATTAGTCTTTCTTTTATTTAATAGTACTTAAATACTTTGAACGATTTACACTTGATTTCTGCTTTTCTATTTGTTAGATTTGGGCATTATATTAATATGATACACTTAAACTTCCATTACTTGAGTTATGACCTTTAAATTGCATTTGTTGATTCACCACCATAAAAGGTGAGGAAATTAGTACATTTACACTATTTGCATTTTTAATGCCAGTTATTTGGCATAAGGCTTTAAATATTTTTCCATGAAATAAAATTTTATTGACTGAAGGAATTTACATATGTATGTGAATTTTATATATGTACATATATATATACATAGAAAGAGAGAGAGAGAATATATATTCAGAAAAATGAAACGATTCTGCACAGTGGAACGATGCACTGGTTTTGGTCTCTGAATTTTCAGAACTCTTACACAGACTTACTGGCAATTTTTCAGTGTGTAAATTAAAACAAGAATTTACAGGCATTAGGTCTGTATCCTGTTAGAAGACCTGGATTGTACTGACTTACTTTCTGATTGTGAAAACATCTGGAATTCAATTCAGTTCAGTTCTTCAATCCATTTAAAGACATGGATTCAACGGCATCTAAATTTTCTTTCCATTTCTAATATACTATGACTCCTGAATAACCCATGGATAATAGCATTCAAGACTGTAGTAGTACTAGTACTCTTCACATAAGAAGCAGTCAAGAAATGTGTGATGATGTGTTTTTGCCTTTAACTGTGCTGAAAGATATGTAATAAACTGATCTAATAAATGTCAGGGAATATCATTATAGATAAATAGTAAGTTTCAATTTACAGCTATGTATTTTGAAATTGGAGGAAAATAAATGAAAATATAAGAATATAAAGGGGGCTTCCCTGGTGGCGCAGTGGTTGAGAGTCCGCCTGCCAAAAAAGAATATAAAGGAAGAAACAGTTTTATAGAGACAAAAGTATGAAATTGAGTTTGTTCAGCAATGGGGGAAAGTATACTATTTAGACTCTTATTTTCTTCCCAATGCCATCTAATTACTCTAATTGACTCACAGTTATTAGTTTTCTCCTTTTGATTTGTTTAAGGCATGTTCTTTTTATTACCGAATGGATTTTAATATATCTACTAAATAGTAATGTTTCTTTCTCTACCTGATAACATTCCCAAGTTAATTCAAAAATGACTACTGAGATTTTATTGGATTTCTGCTAAATTATTTTCCTTTTCGTAATTGCATTTGTTTTGTCTGTCATATCTTGAATTTCTCCTGAGTTTGTAACTTCATATCCTCCACCTGCCTTTTGATATTTTCTCATTTTCAGCAGCTTGTTCATGGATAGAGAGAGAGAATAAAGATAGATCTTGTTTAGGACAGAGCGAGAATAACTATTAGTAAATTGATAATATTCACATTTAGATTTCTTTAAAAGGGATTATGTAAATTATTAATTTAAACAAGAGAATAAGTTTTAGGGACAATTCTATTTTATGAAAATATTCAGTTTGACTATAAGGTAAAAATAAACATATATTAACAAAATTCAGTAAGTCACATGCAATCATAAGCATTGTGAACATTATACATTTATTTGGGTGTCATTTTTATTATTGCTAGGAATCATTTGCTTTCTTCTCCATTTTTACCTTTTACTTCCATTTTTAGCTTCTGGCACCTCATCTGGCACATGCCATAACAAGTAACAGAACTGATAAATCAAGGAATTATTCAATTAAGCAAGTATTTTTATACTGTTATTTAGTAAATTATGTTTCATTAACCATTGTGTCGATTTTTGATAGTGTAGTAAAAACTCTGCTTTGAATTATCAATCTGTCTGGGGAGACACACACACATACAAAAGAAAAACAATGCTAGACTCTACGGTCAGTACCAGCAACCATACAAATCATGATTGCTACGGCATATTAGAAAGTGAGATCCTCACTGAGGCTACGGGTGTCAAGGAAGGATTTGGGGAATGTGCAGAACTGAGCTGAGGTGCCGGGGACTGGCCTCGCACCGAAAAAGGGCGAGGCTGGTGAAGATGAGTGGCATCAACAAGGCATCCCCGGAATATTTTGCAACGTGCTTTGGAGCGATAATTGAATGCACCAATATTAATAGACAAGAAGGATGTTGTAAATGAAGGAGATAATTCATCACGGGTCATGTATGCTGAGCTGAGACTGTTGAACTTCAAATTGTGATTAAGAACACCATCATTTATATTACTGGGTTATGGGAGAACATGTGTTCTGAGATATTCTTAGAAAGTTGATTCTGTCAGTATAATGTAGGAGGATGTGTAATGGGAACAAGGAGCAAGGAGACCTATTAAGAAACTAATTCAATATCAAAATGTCACATAAACTCTACAGAGGAAGGAAATGTCTCACGTTCGTGCTCATATCCTCAGAACCAATAAAACTTTGGGGTACTAAGTGCATATGTGTTGAATAAATACACTGTTGAAAAGAGATAAATTTTATATTTTACTTGTGTCACGAACTACATGAACATTGGCAAGTTACTAATGTGTGTTTGGCCTTTTAGTGAATGTACAAAATCGTCTTATATAGATAGTAAAATGCCATAGAAGTTTAGCAATCCTTTTCTTTATCGCCATCATTTCCACCCAGGTCAAGAACTGACTTCCTGACACCCTGACTGTGATGATAGCATAGAGCATCTCAGTTAAACTCTCCAGGAGAAAGTTAAATGCATAAGATTATCGTAGAAGAATATATATCAGATGTGCTAATGAGGATGCAAATACAGATTTGAAAATAATTTTCATAAAGCCAAAAGTAGAAAATAAGAGAGTGACTGACATTTCCATTTCTGAGAAGTGTCGATAAAGCCAAGAAACCTGAGCGCTTTCTTGGTCTTTAAATTTCAAGACCTACTACTAGTTTCTGACGGTAGTTCAGTTTTCCTGAGTTGGTGTCCCAAATGAAGAAAACTAATTGTGTTAAATTAGTCCCCTGATAAAGAATTATTGGAAAATGGCTTCTGGAATATTTGATTAATGAATAACCTATCTTAATTATCTCTAGGCATGATTTAATTCAATGGAAGTGAGAGATTTTTATGAAACACATGGGCCAGTTTTTTTTTTTTCCTCCCTGAAGAGCTATTAGGTACAGCGAATAAAGAGGAAAAGATAGAAATGCAATTTGTTCCCCTTTTAATCTAATCCCCTTATGTCCCACAGGAGAAAATACTTTGATCCAAGCTTTCTTCCACCAGTGGGATATGGTTGGTAACAAATGTATTGTTAATCAATTCCTTTTGGATCAACTCAGCTACTGTTGCCTACACAGTTTTTGGTCGACTGATTTGTTTTTATTTCACCGCATACTTAGGGTTGAAGACATCATCTGAACTGGCTACAGGATGGCTCAGCACTCCACCCAGCCCTCTTACAATCTCCTGCAGATCTGGCCATCACACCACGACTTTTTTTTTTTTTTTTTTGATCCCTCACCACTAGAAGCCTTTAGATCAGAACAGAGATGAGAAGCTGAGTTATTTTCCTTTTATCAGCTAATCTACTTTGCCTAGTTGGGTCTTTGACAGTACTGATAGCATCATTGAATATTGTAGAACCACCTTAAAACAGTGTATATTTTAAAACAAAATATATTTAGTATCTGAATATTGCCATGTTCTCTGTTTCTTTGTAAAAGAAAGTCCGGGTACCATATCCGTACACAGCCTCTTCCCGCCTTATGATGGTTCAGCTTATGATTTGTTTCCACTTATGCTGGTGCGAAATGGCTATACAGTCACTGGAAACCTTAGTTTGAATTTGGATATTTTCCTGGGCTGGCGATATGCTGTAAGGTCCTCTCTCATGAAGCTGGGCGGGGCAGTGAACCTCAGCTCCCCGTCAGCATGTGACCACGAGGGTAAGCAACCCATACGCTTAACAATCATTCTGTTTTTCACTTTCAGGAAAGTATTCCATACATTACATGAGCTATTCAACACTATTATTGAATAGGCTTTGTGTTATATGACTTTGCCCAAACGTAGGCTAATGTACACGTTCTGAGCGTGTTTACGGTAGGCTAGGCTACGCTATGATGTTCAGTATTAAATATCCATCTTCAATGAATGGTATTTTCAACTTACAATGGGTTTATCAAGATGTAACCCCATTGTAAGTCCAGGAAGATCTGAACAGCATAGAAATGACTCAAAACACAAAATGACTATTGCCGTAGCATTCCTTTTTATCTGAGTCCAAATGTTTGGTCAAAGCATAACAGTTTTAAAATGTCCTTTATATGATTAACATCAGTGTAGTATCATTTTCCGTTAAAAAGATGTTTATTCCACAGAAGTGAGTTCAATCAATTCTTCGTGATCTCATCCGTAGCCACGTGTCTGTTTGTCATTGTCTCTGTGTGTCTCTGTACAAGTGCTACATAAGGCAAATTCCTTATTTAAGATGATGGCGACTACTTTCTTGGGGCTTATAGATAGACGGGGGTTGCTGTTCTCACCTTCTGCGTTAGCCACATGCATGGGTTAGTGCCCAAAGTATTCGAGAAACCACGGTTTCAGCCTCTCTCAGATAGTTTAAATACTTTATATGCTCCTGGCTGATGACAAAAAGTGATGTGAAGTACTTTCGTTTGATCCTATGAACGATGAAAGCGTTTCTGGTTTTCCTGAGACTGCCGGTGAGATCTAAGAATGTTTGCCAAGATGTGCCTGCTAAATAAATCAGTCCTAGCTGCATCATAAGCTCTTTCGACAGGTGGTCATTTCGAATTCAGTGTTTCACTGGGAAAAGGAAAGAACAGAAGAGGGAAAGGAGAAAACAACATGCTAGTGCATATCTTAAACCACAGCGCGCGCACCGTAAAAACACAGTCAGAAATAATATACCCGTGAATGGAGAAATACACATCTCTTTTGTATGCATAATTAGAAAATATAAGTTAATTCACATTTTAAATATGCAAATTAAAACTCATCTATGTAATCCAGAAAATGTGTTATGTTTTTATTGTGATATTTTACTACTAATAGATGTTTCAGGGTAAAGTATATGGACAATTTGACATATTCATTAAAATAAAGAAAATCAACATTCACAAATTATCCAACTTCACATGAATTCTTAATCTGGGGATAAATGACATGTGTGTGTGTTTGTATATATGTGTGTATAATCTCTTATCAAAAATATACTATCATTTAATTTTGAAATTTTAGAGAGGTACTATTCTTGTGACATTCAATTTTTGAAGACTCTTTTGGGGGGCAGTTTTAGGTCCACGGCAACATTGAGAGAAAGGTAGAGAGTTCCCTGAAAGCCCCTGCTCACACACATGCATAGACTACCCCTTTATCAACACCCCCCCCCAGAGTGGGACATTTGTTACAACTGATGAACCTACCCTGACACATCAGAATCACCCAAAGTCCACAGTTTACTTTAGGATTCATTCTCAGCGCTGTATATTCTATGAGTTTGGACAAATGTATAATGTCATGCTTTCATCATGATAGTATCATAGAGATTATTTTCTCTGCCCTAAATGTCCTCTGCTCTCCACCTCTCCAGTCTCCCTCCCACCAGCCCTTGGAAATCACTGATCATTTTACTGTCTCCGTAGTTTTACCTTTTCCAGAATGTCATATGTTTGGAATCATAGAGCAAGTAGCCATCTCAGATTGGCTTCTTTCACTCAGTGATATGCATTTATGGTTCCTCCATGTCTTTTTATGACTTGACGGCTCATTTCTTTTTAGTGCTGAATAATATTCCATGGTCTGGATGTACCACAATATATTCGTCCATTCACCTACTGAAGGACATCTTGGTTGCTTCCAAGTTTTTGCAATTATAAATAAAGTTGCTATAAACATCAATGTTCCAGTTTTTTGTGTGGATGTAAGGGTTTTTTTGACTATTTAATTGGTCTTTTTATTCAAATATTTTACTTCACTCAATCCTTCCAGCATCTCCAGTTTGACTAATTACTCTTAAACAACCACAACAAAATTAGTCATATTTTCATTTTAAAGTAACTTCCACTGGCACAATGTTGAAACTCAACTACACTTCAATTAAAAAGTAACTTCCTGAATATTCATAATCTAAAGTGATTAAATGTGGTCTAAATCTATCTTTTCATTCTTATGTATGGACATAAGTTTTAAACTCCTGTGAGTAAATACAAAGGAGAATGACTGTTGGATCTTACTGAAAGAATACGTTTAATTTTGTAAGAAACCACCAAACTCTTTTCCAGAGTGGCTGCACCATTTTGTATTCCCATCAGCAGTGAATGGGATTTCCTGCTGCTCTATATTCTCACCAGCATTTGGTGGTGTCGGTGTTCCAGAGCTTGGTCATTCTAATAAGTGTGTGGGTATCTCATTGCTGTTTTAATGAAATTCAATTTTGAAAATAAGTAATTTCTGACTGCCTATTTTCTGGGCATTTCCATGCACATTTAGTTTATTTAATCACCACATATGTGAGATATGGATATGAGTATATTTACTTCCACAGAGAATACTGAGACACTGGGAGAATAATAAATTCTCCAAGGCCAGTGAAAAAATGAGGCCAGGCTGGATTCTAGGACTATCTCCAAAGCTCATTCTCTACATGACTCCTTTTGCAATGTTCTGATTATAAGTAGTACATTGTGCTGGAGAACCTATAATAGTAAAAGTGTACTTAATAACTTAGATATGTAACATAAATATAATTACATGTGAAGGGTTTTGCAACACAAGTTCAACCATAACTTTCCTAAAATTGTGAGAGGTGAGCTATTAACCCTTATTATTCCAAATTTTATTTTTCTGACACATTCTATTAAACATATATAGCTATAAGCTACAATGTAGGGATATATGATGAATAAATTCTAACCTCTCTCCTTTTGCCTTGACGCCTTCTTCTTTATATCTCAGATTTCTCTTTAACACCCTTAGTTTCAATGCATTCAAAACATGACTGAAAGATATTGCTTTCCGTTACTTTTTATTGGCATACCTTCCCAAATACAGGAACTCACAAGGGGCATGCATTTTCCAGAGAAATCGAGAACTGGTTTTAGTGTTCAAAACCATGAACTCTATGAAACAAATCAGGGGTTTTTTCAGTTACAAATTGGAAACAGTGGGCACCAATGTCTTTTTGCTCTAAATACGTTATTGTTGGAAATCTCAATGAAGGTCACTGTTTTCCAACTCATAGGAATAAATATGACTTCTTTTCTTATTTCTGAAAACCTGGACAAATGACTTTGAATTCTAAAGGAAAAAATACTTTGTTTCAAGTTTTTAAAAACAGCATTTGCTTAATTAAATAGATTCAAATGTAGTTTCGTGTTTCCTCAGTACACATGCCCAAATTATACACGCAGTCTTCCTGTTTTATAGAACTGCTATGCCAATGAAGGAACAAAAATTTTTATGGCGACCGCAGAATGGTGATGAGTGTTTGCCAAAATCAGCATCTTTTAATTGCTAATGAGGAAGAGAAGTTTTATTATTTTTGTTGATTCCATTTAATTAATTTCTTCATAAACACACGCACACCTATCCCGCACAAAAGCTGCTGATTCAAATGGAGAATTATAACCTCAGTGCTACTCCAATTTCTCAGTCTCAGGTTCTTGGTACCACTTCAGGCTTTATACCCCGAATCATGAGCTTCGATAGAGCAGTTCAAGAGTCACAGATTTGTTTCTGATGTTGTTACAACAGGGATTTTATCCAGAATTTCTCTGACCTCCAAGAAATCTCTCTCCACCATGTAACACTGATACTTTAACCACTGACAGGTGAAAAGATGCTGCTTCCCCCCGAACTCTCCGACTGTAAGAGTCCTCAAATCATTATTTTATCTGCAAATAAGAGAAACAGGTGCTACACTATCAAGAAAATTATGCATCTAAACATTTAAGCCTCCCGCTCCAAGAATAAGGGCAGAATAAAGGAGATGACATTGACTTTAAATTCTACTCTGAGGCTTAATCATCTGGGCAGGGTGGTAAGAATGAGCACACTGGCTATGTCATGGGGCTGCTCACCTAGAAATGTGCTCCGTGCAAGAAAGATCAAGACATGTTACGAAACTGATGGAAATGAAAGTCACTGCCGACTTCCATTTCTGGACTGTGTACTTGATAGACTCAGAGTAGAAATTTATTCACCTAATTGTGCATGAAACACATACTTGTGGCTCCAGAGGCCAATTGCTCCTATTATCGTGTCTGTGATTCCCAGAGTGCTTGCATGTTTGTTACAAAACGTGACTGTTTTGAAACACATAAAGTCTTTCATGTACCAAGACATTGATCAGGTAGAGCCATGTGTAAATAATGTCATTTACTCCTCATTCATTTAACAGATGGGGAGGGAAAGTTATTTTTACAAAGTGTGGTAGGCGGAATAACATCTGTCCTCCCACCCCCAAAAGGTTCAGTCCTATTCTCAGGAAACAGTAAATATATTGTATCGCAGGCAGACCTCAGAGATATTGCGGGTTCTGTTCCAGACCACTGCAATAGAGTAATAAATTAAATTAATAATAATAGTAAATAATAAAGTAAAAAATAAATTTTTAATTAAAAGAAAAATGTTTTACTTAATAAAGTAAAAAATAATATTTTTTGGTTTTTCAGTGCATGTAAAAGTTATGTTTATGCTATACTGTAGTCTGCTATGTGTGCAATAACCTTAAGTCTAAAAAATACTAAAACATACATACCTTAATTAAAAAATACTTCATTGCTTAAAAATGCTAACCATCATCTGTGCCTTCAGAGAGGAGTAGTAGTAACATCAAAGATCACGGATCCCTGATCAACATAACGATATAATAATAATGAAAAAGTTTGAAATGTTGTGAGAAGTAATGAAATGTGACACAGAGACACAAAGTGAGCAAATGATGTTGCAAAAAATGGTGCCCCAGCCTTGCTCGGTGCAGTGTTGCCACAAATCTTTAATTTGTACAAAAAAACCCCCCAAAAAACCCCAAACCAAAAACCACACAGTATCTGCAAAGCACAATAAAGCAAAGTGCAATAAAACGAGGTCTGCCTGTATGAAGTAGGCTTTGCAGATGTGATTGAGATGAAGGACGCTGAGGATCCCTGATCAACATAACAAATATAAAATTATTTGAATTATCCACGTGGGCTCAATTTCATCACATTTAAAGAAACTGTTCCTGAGGAGGGAGGGTCATAGGAGATGCTGCTGTGAATGAACAGTCAGAGAAACGCAGCCTTGCTGGCCGTGAGTGAAAGGAGAAGCCGTGGGTCAAGGAAAGTCACAGGCCTCTAGAAGTCGGAAAAGGCAAGGAAACAGATTTTCCTGGAGACATTCCGGAAAGGAAGCACCTCTGCTAACAGCGTATATTTCAATCCCTGAAACCCATGTGAAACTTCTGACCTCTGGAATGCTTCGTAAGCTACCAAGTGTGCAGTCACTTGTTATAGCAGCAATAGAAAACTAATACACACAGGTTTTATTAATAGATCCAATGAGAAATAGGATTTACTAATTCAGAGACAAGTAGGTAAGACTCCAATTCCCTTTCCTCTTCCTGTTCCTAGGCTTGTTTGCACATGCATTACCGGGAACACCTGAGGGAGCTTGATCTTTCTGGGTTTTCTCAATCTGTGGCCTGCAGTTCTACTGAGGCGTCTGGAAACCCCAGCTGCTCCAATTCAGCTTGCTCCAAAAAAAAAAACCAAACAACTCTACAAACCACATCAACAAAACCACAAATCCTCTGGACAGAATAAACTCTTGTTTGTATGGGGTGAGGGTGGACAGGGGTCCTTCTATCCTTTCCTTTCCTTTTCTCATTTTCTTTTCCTCCCTTGTACTCTTTGTCTCCCTTCAGCCACCTGGATATTGCTTAGCAGAATTTTCCTGAACACATGTTTCCTATTGCCTTAACTCAAGCTGCATTAAAAAAATCACCACTCCCATGGAAGTCATTCGGGCTGCCAACATGATTTGCTTTACTCTTCTCACCACTGTTTATCATACGTCTTCAAGCTCACTGACTCCAGACCTTCCTCCTTCCCCCGTCAGCTTTCTCTCCATTGTTTAATGAACAATTCTAGATCTTTAACAGCCAGGAAACTTCCAATAGAGTTTTCTTTCCCAAGCATGAACCTTTAGCATTTTATTTTCACCTCATTCCTGACTACGGCCTTTTTTAGGACTTTGCTCCAGCACCCACATAAAGGGCAATACTGTGAGCTCCTTAGATGCCTTATCTCCATAAGCAATATTAAAGAAGTGCATCTTCAGATTCCTCTGAAAATGGATTCCTTTGTCTGGGTTTTAATTCACTTCAATAGTTTGAATTTTCAGACAGACTAAAATTTCCTTCCCTCCTATAATTAAACCAAACAAATTCCCAGCCTTCCTCACAGATGTAGAGCACGAGGGCTGCCTAGGAAGAGATCTCAGTGCCAAGCATTTCTAGCACACTGGTGTTATTGTTTAAGAAAATAACCTTATTGAAGCGTCAGATCAGGTGGTTGACTACAGGAGCCAGGTCACATTTTTAAAAGGTCAAAGGGTACAATCTTGCAGTTAGATTCCTTATATGTGTGTTAGCATATGGTATTTGTTTTTCTGACTTCACTCTGTATGACAGTCTCTAGGAGATCTCACGGACGGTTCTGTGATTACAGTTAATACCATATTATGTACTTCAAAGCGGCTAAGAAATTGGATCTTAAATGTACTCACTACATAAAAGGAATGATAATTATGCAACATGATGGAGGTGTTAGCTAACGCTATGGTGGTAATCACATTGCAAGATATGAATGTATCAAATCAATGCATCGTGTGCCTTAAACTCACACAACGCTATACGTCAGTTATATCTCCATAAAATAATATAAATTTACACTTAAAAAAGCACATTTCAACACAACTGAAAATTTAACTATGTTAAGTAGAATCTAATACATCAATCTCATTGACAACTGTGCTCTATTTTCTCCAGAGTCTTCACTCCACAGTTTTTTTTAGCCTCTCAGCCTCCAAAACACAATAGAAAACTCCCATTCCTCATCCCAGGTTTTCAGATGTATTCCCCCTTTTCCACTTTGAATTACGAAGACAGACAGCCTCTTTCACCAAGTCCTTCCCCTCCAAGCACCTGCGCTTTTTCGCCCAGTCTTGGTATCGACAGCACTGAACCATCGGGAGGTGACTTGGAGGACCCTATGGTCTCAGGCACATAGAGGAGAACGTGGAAGATGAAGTCAGCTGTGGAGTGCGGGGCACTGAGTGGGTGAGCCTTAGGCGAGGCAAATGTTTACCTTTACCCCCACACCCAGGGTTCTTTTTGGCTGAGCCTGAGAACTAAACTGACGTAAGACTGATCAACAGGGAAAAGCACGCAGATTTATTTCATACAAGTTTTATGTGACACGGGAGCCCTCACATGCAATGAAGACCCCCCAAAATGGGGAGGTGTGCTTGCTCTATATTAGGTTGAATAGGAGAGGTAGACTGTGGGAAAGTGACTCAGCTCTGTGGGAGCTACAGGAAGATAAGGATTGTTTTAACAAGGTCCGTCTGTATAGAATCTTCTCAGTCTCAACTTCTCATCCTTGATGATAAGAACGTCACTGTCCTTCTCATAGCGGGAGGACATTTTTAGTAGGGAGTTTCGTCTCCTGCTTTTAAGAAGGAGAGTTAGAGTGTTTTCCTTGTATCTGCTGTTTTCCAAGTGCCTTTAACTCAAAATAGTCAACATGCCAGAGCAGCATATTTTGGGGTGGCATGTTCTGAACTCTTTCCAGTCATCACAGATTTCACTTTCTCCAGACTGAGGAAGCCTGAAAGGAGCCAAGAGAGGACACACTAAGGTACCAGTCAGGTCACTTCTTTTCAAAAGAAGCTTCACAAAGGTGGTCGCTGAGGCCCCCTACAGGCCAATTCTGGAGCTACCTCACTCTGCTGTACTCACAAATCATTTCAACACCCTGACACTGCCGAAAGCAAAGGAACAAAACCAGCCAGTGTCCTGACTAGAACCACACAATGTCAAATGCATGCTGGGCCTGAGGAATGTTCCATGCGTAGCTCTTTCTCCTCAGTACCTTATTTTTAAGATTACAACTACTACTGCATTATTCTTGTTATTATTACTGTATGCTATTTCCATCCTTCTGCTGTTAAAATTTTCTGATACTGCCACTTTCTAAGCTCTGTCCACGCTGTCAAAATACTCACAGAAACCTCACAAGAATAATTCCTTTTTGTAAATTGGTGCGGACACCATAGAAAACAGTATGGAGGTTCCTGAAAAAATAAAAAATAGAGGGACTTCTCTTGTGGCGCAGCGGTTAAGAATCCGCCTGCCAATGCAGGGGACACGGGTTTGATCCCTGGTTCGCGAAGATCCCACATGCCACGGAGCAACTAAGCCCATGCGCCACAACTACTGAGCCTGTGCTCTAGAGCCCACGAGCCACAGCTACTGAAGTCCGTGTGCCTAGAGCCCGTGCTCTGCAACAAGAGAAGCCACCGCAATGAGAAGCCCACGCACCACAATGAAGAGCAGTCCCTGCTCGCCACAGCTATAGAGAGCCCACGTGCAGCAATGAAGACCCAATGCAGCCAAAAATAAATAAATTAATTAATTTTAAAAAAGTAATAAATAGAGTTACCATATAATCCAACAATCCCACTCCTGGGCATATATCTGGAGAAAACTCTAATTTGAAGAGATACACGCACCCCAGTGTTTACTGCAGCACTATTTACAATAGCCAAGACACGGAGACAACCTAAATGTTCACTGACAGGTGAATGGATAAAGAAGATGTGGTATATACACAATGGAATACTACTCAGCCATGAAAAAGAATGCCATTTGCAGCAACAGGGATAGAAACAGAGATTATCATACTAAGTGAAGTAATTCAAAGACAAATATTATATGGTATCACTTACATGTGGAATCTAAAAAATAATACAAATGAACTTATGTATGAAACAGAAAAAGTCTCACGGACGTAGAAAATAAAATTATGGATACCCAAGGGGAAAGGGGAGGGGGAGAAATAAACTATGAGCATGAGATTAACACATACACACTATCATGCATAAAACAGATAAACAAAAAGGATTTACTGTATAGCACAGGGAACTATATTCAATATCTTGTAATAACCTATAATGGAAAAGAACCTGAAAAAAGAGTACACACACACACACACACACACACACACACGTATGACTGAATCATTTTGCCATATACCTGAAACTAGCACAGTACTGAAAATCAACTATACTTCAAGAAAAAAGAATAATTCATATTTTTCTTCCTCAAAGAATATAGTCATCTAAATATTAGGAAGTCCCCAAGTTCTAGGTAGCAGCTTTGCCTTTCTCTGGCACAAAACTTCCCTTTTCCTGCAGTAGCAAGGAACTAGCTTAAGTTGACACAAACGGGCCTAGAAACAGATTGTTACATAGGACATCATGAATTCTTATTCTTTGTTTGTTTGTTTGTTTGTTTGTTTTTGCGGTACGCGGGCCTCTCACTGCTGTGGCCTCTCCCGTTGCGGAGCACAGGCTCCGGACGCGCAGGCTCAGCGGCCATGGCTCACGGGCCCAGTTGCTCCGCGGCATGTGGGATCCTCCCGGACGGGGGCACGAACCCGTGTCCCCTGCATCGGCAGGCGGACTCTCAACCACTGCGCCACCAGGGAAGCCCTGAATTCTTATTCTTGATCTTCACTCATGTAAATCATATAATGTTCATTGATAGGAATTAAAAAGGACATTATATACTTATCTAAATATTGTTTGAGTCAAATATACTCTTTTTAAAGTGATGTTTGAATAACTGGATATTTTTGAAATTTTTTAATACAAGAACAAACAAAAGCAAAGAATAACGGCTATCATCCTTGAGGTTATCCCATTCTCAGAGGGACTCACAGGGTTTCAAGTCCATTCATGAAGTGTGAGTTAAGGAAGACAGCAACAACTTCAGCTGAAGCATCTTTCTTTGGTGTCATTGGGGTGCTTTCCACCAAAAAAGAACCTTTTGGTAAAAAGTCTATAATCAACATTGACTTAAGAGGTTTTTAGAAATGCAGGCAGAGTACAGAATATTTAGGATTGTTTATAACTGCTCATGTGTTTGGTTTTTTTTTTTTTTACATATGTTAAAAGTGGGAAAAAAAAATTGTACCATGGAATACTTATAAAACTATTAAAAATAATTAGGTTCATTTTCTATGCCTGGTATGGAAAGCTGACTCTGTTATAGTGTTGAAATTAAAAAACAAATTTGCATAACAGTATTATGCAACTATTTTTGTAAAATATGTGTGCATAGGCATGTGTATATGTTACAGAAGGTCTGAAAAGACACGTGTCTATTAATAGGGCTTACCGCTGGACAGTTGGATTTCATAATTTTATGTGATTTTATTGTCCTAATTTCTTATAACAAATTTAAGCCTTTTGTAAAAAAATAAATAAACTTAATAATGTAAGTAAAAAACGACTCTTATTTCAAATTTATATTTATATAACCATAAATGATGTCATTTTAGTTCTCTCAAAATTTAGGTAAGATGAGGAACACATGCAGTATGTATATTTCTCTATAAATCGATTCCGTATCACACTTTCTGTGGATCATGTTTAGACCCCCTGAGAAAATAGTAGCATTCATGGCAGTACCAGGGGAGTCCTCCATGTAGCAATAATTTTGTCCGGTGAGAAACCTGCAATGGTTGAAGATGGGTGAGGGGCATACTCGTGACCTTGAAAGGGAATCCTAGTTCATTAAATTTGACAGAATATATGGTAAACGTGTCAGAGCAGAGGCAGAAATAACACACTATAAAATATTCCTAAAATGGTGAGAAATGTTCAGTTTAACCCAGAGCTAGCTCCCATATTATGCTGATGGTCAGATTCTACTGGCAAAGGGAAGAAGAGATTGAGAGCAAAGACTATTCATAAGCCGCAGGCTAGGTCAGAATCAGCTGTAGGGTAGATCAGGAAATGTTGATTTACATAGAATTTTACTGACAATGGCACTTTAAATCTGGAATGAGCTGCAGAAAATGACTATGTAAATGGCCATCTTTCATTCAAGACAACGCAGCAGGAAGTGGCACCTTTGTTCAGTTTTATTTCTCATTGGAGTTTTAGAAGCTGCATCTTGGAGAAAGCGAGACCTATGTGCCACCTCCTGCCCTCTCTCTGGAAGGTGACAGAAAAGGTCCGGCACATGCAGTGCAGCCTGTTTATTTCTTAGGTGTTTGGTTCTGTCAGCATCTCTACTTGTATATTTACAACGGAAGGTGATGTGATGGAAGGAAAAAGGGGAAAAAAAATTATGATCACGTATTTCTAATCAAAATCACGTTTCCAGTCATAGCTGTTAGAGTATGTATTAGCATGCAAAATAATAACAATGTAGAATAATATTGAATGCAGGACTCTAAACAAATTGTTGTTAAGTCCTCTTTGACATACATCTCTATACCTATCTATACACATACGTGTGTGTGTAATCTTATAATTAGTGGTTCTTAACCAAGGGCACTTTTGCCCCCTTGAGGACATTTAGCAATTACTGCAAACATTTTCAGTTGTCACAACTGGGGGAAGAGCTACTGATATCTCATGGGTAGCAGCCAAGGATACTAATAAACAGTCTATACTTTACGGGACAATCCCCACTACAACAACAAAATTATATCAGCCCTAAATGTTAATAGTGCCAATATGGAGAAACCCTGATATACTGATGAACAAAAAATATGTTTATATGAGACACACACACATACAAAGACAATATGGCCCCAACCATCTCTGTTAGATATCTATCTCAGTGAGCAATGCACTTGGCTTATCTAAGGGATCTATTATTTATCACTTTGCTTGTTGTGTCATAATTATTCACATTTATTTGTCTCCTTTATTTCATCACATACTTCTGAAATATGGCCTATTTTTCATTCAGTTTCCTTTTCCCAGGTCTGCTTTGTATAGATAGAAATTCATAATCTAAAATTTTAAGTTAATAATAAAAATGCTTTCTGGAAAATTAACCTTAGTGAATTCTGGACTCTATAATTATGGGGCTAGAAAGGACTTCTAAGTAACCTAGTCCAACCCTCTCATTTTATAGTTATGTTGGTTTTCATCCTGGAAAGAAACTACAACCTGCAGAAGGTTCCGAAAACGTATAACAGAGTCTAGATATAAGGTCAGGGTTAGGGAAGCCACGCTGGGTTATCAAGGCACATAGAGCTTAATGGTGAGAAGCTGTTGTATCACATATAGGAGAGGGCCTGGAGGGAAAATTGTTTTATTGGAGCCCTGTGGCTTTGCACCCACAAAGGAGGTGCCACCTACCAGAGCTGTCACGGAGGGAGACAGCCACTGCCAAAAACAAAGCAAAGGGCAACAAACCTCAAAGCAGAGATGAGGCTGGAGAAGGAAATCCTTGTCTCCCGCTCTTCCTGCCCTTTGATGATGTGTCAGAGCCTCTCAAGGCCTGAACCCAACTAGAAGCCACTGGGTTGCCAGGTGACTGCAGTCATCAGGGTTAGAACTTTGTGGGATCAGGAATGGATAGAGACCACTTGTTCATGATCAGAGACCCAGGGAAGGCACATCCAGGGTAGAAGACAAACCTTACTAAAGTAGACTGTCCCTCAGTGTAATAAATTAAGTGTAATTTCTGCTGAGAATTAGAGATATCAAAAGAGCGTGAGCTTTGATGGGATGATACAAAGAAGTCTTGTCAGGCCCCACTACGCTGAACTGGAAATGCAGGGGCAGTCAGAAGGTTTGTTTTATGTATGTATTTGTACCCATCAGTGTTGACAGAGGTCGCTCAACCCCCCTCACGGAAACCGATTGTTAAATTTTCAGGAAGTTTTTAAAAATAGAGTTACCCTATGATCCAGCAATCCCACTCCTGGGCATGTGTCCAGAGAAAACCATAATTCAAAAAGATACATGCACCCCAATGTTCATTGCAGCACTATTTACAATAGCCAAGACATGGAAGCAACCTAAATGTCCATCAACAGAGAAATGGACAAAGAAGATGTGATACATACATACAACGGAATATTACTCAGCCATAAAAAAGAACAAAATAATGCCATTTGCAGCAACATGGATGGACTTAGAAATTGTCAAACTGAGTGAAGAAAGCCAGACAGAGAAAGATAGCTAACATATGACACCACTTTTATGCGGAATCTAAAAAAAGGGTACAAATGAACTTATCTACAAAACAGAGTTACTGAGGTAGGAAATAACTTATGGTTACAAGGGGGTGAGGGATAAATTGGAAGATTGGGATTGACGTATACACACAACTATATATAAAACAGGTAACTAATTAGGATCTACTGTATAGCACAGGGAACTCTACCTAATACTCTGTAATGGCCTATATGGGAAAAGAATATTAAAAAGAGTGGTTATATGTATATGTATAACAGATTCACTTTGCTGTGTACCTGAAACTAGCATAACATTGTAAATCAACTATACCCCAACAAAACTTAAATTAAAAAAAAAAAAAATCTACCAGAGGGGTAGATAACCCAATTACTAGAACCTGAATTCAACAAAGAACCTGCACAACGTGTTCAACCCTTGGTCAAATATTATAATCGACTGAGAAGTATTTTATAATGAGGAAGCCAGCCTACTCCCAGAGATTCTGATTTAATTGGTCTGGAGTGAGGCCTGGACTTCAATATTCTATAAAAGCTCCCTGGGTCATTCTTAAGGTCAGGACTGAGAACCACTGCATTATTTCCCGGGACTCTAAGCTAGGCAGTCAGTCGGGCTGTGCCCATGTCTGCTTGTGGCAGAGTCCAGACTACAAAAGGTCATTTCTCTCATTCAATTTGCAAACAGAATAAAGTATAATCTTACCGCCAAAAAAAAAAAGTTTTTTTTCCAGGAAGCTTTGAGCTGTTACACATAGCCAGAATTAAAATTAAAATGTATAAATTTGCAATTAAATAAGTTATATTAAAACAATGTAATATATATTCAAAACTTATCACTTCCCACTTGTTTTACTATATTTTCTTAATTTCTCCGTTTTTTTATTTATTTCTGTCTGTAGCATCTGTACGGTGGAAACACGATACTCTATGTGCCACTCTTAACTCCGTGTTCACTAACACCATGTTGGTTGCTTGGAATTAGCCACGGTGGAAACACAGCGTGGCAACTGGAAAATGCCGTAAATCAGGGCTTGATTTACTTTCTGATTTATTGTTTAGATGGAACGTGATGGAGAAAATGTTAGGAATGTAGGACAGACTTAAAAATATGTAGTGTCTATAACTGCTACATTGTGAATAGCACAAAAAAAGAGAGATCATTCTTCCAGTGTTTGAAACTGTTAACCGTCAGCCAAGATGTTGCTCACATCATTGATAAACACGTGAAATCCCAACAAATGCAGAGCTGAAGGCAGTTTCATTCAATGAATAAAATCTGCACTGGGGAAGGGATCGTTTAACAGTAGGTTCTCCGTCAAATTTAACGACAAATACGCTGGAAAAAGAGTTCATGAAGTGGGAAGTAACTGCATTTGTCAAATAATGATTTAATTGCAAACCAGTTTGGCTGTGAATATAAGGACTTGGTCGAAATCAACAAAAGCATACTTTGAGGCTCCATTTGGGTATGTGAAATTTATAATAAATAGTATTTTACATTTTATTATTCTCAGTAAATTATGTGATATATATATCCTTTACATCAGTAAAACTTACAATAAATATATATGCCTGTGTGAATATATTTTTTTCAGAGAGAAGGTTATGAATCATTTTCCAGCTTACCATTAGACATGTATTTTTTTTTTCTTTTATCCCCGTATACCAATCTATTTCCCTTTCTTCAGCCATAGGTAGTGGACTATATAACTTATTGTCCGAACTAGGATACATTTCTGAGAAGGCTAGTGGCCAGTTAAGAAATGGGCTGAAAATTTGCCTTACCCATACTTAACATTCTAATACGTTTAATGCATATATATTTTGTTTGTACTTCCTCTTGCTAAAATATTGCATGTAGCCGTTTTGGGGGCATGGTCATCTTTTATCATTTCTATATCCTTCGTTGACTTTGCTTTAATCTCTCCATCAACTTTTGCCATATGCTTTGTGACGTTTAAAGGTTTAAGATGTTATTTCCCCCACTAGGCTCACAAAGATATTTTCTTCAAATTTTTTACAATGTCATCTTGCACATTTTGCTTTTAAACACGTGGGGACTCCTCCCATGCGGTCAGGATTAGACAGGGAATTATTTCCATCCTTCTCCATCTAACACTCTGCATTTTCCCCATTGATTTATGGAACTAAATGTATTGCACATTAAATTTCCAAGTATTTACGGTTTTCTCTCTGACTTCTACTCAGCCCTTTCATCTATTTGTTTGTACTCATGCCAATACTAATCTTACTACTGTGGATTGGCAATGTATCTTCCTACCCGTCAGAGAAAACCCTTCTTGTTTTATCTTTGTTTGTCAAAAGTATTGCTAGACGCATATGGCACTTGGGCAGAGTATGCCAAATGAGCAACAAAGAGGCAGCAAGAAAGGGGGAGGCCGGGGTCTTTCAAAGTTATTACCTTCTTTTCTCAATGTCTGGTCAATTCTCAAGCCAATGTTGCTGTTTTTTATGAACTTCACATTATTCCTCATATGGTCCAGAAAGCAATGGACAATATGAACCCCTCGTGGTTTATAAAGGTCAAAGAGAAGGTTTGGGGAAAAAAAAGAAGTCATCGTTTAGTAAGTTAAACGTGGATTTTATACACACCATATACTACACACCACACACACAGACACACACACACACAGAACTAATTTATACCTAACTATACGTAACTAATTATAATCTAACGATTGATATACATTTTTAACCAATTTATATTTTGAAAGAATTTTCTATACTCTTCCATAACACAACACTCTTATACTCAGTATGTTTTCTTTCTTGCCTAAAGTGTCTCAGCATCTTTTGTTGCTCACCTCCCTGAAATCGAAGACCCGGGTTTCCTCTTTCTTTTCATCCTGTAATAACTTCCAATGAGATTTCATCTATATCCCTAGTTCAGTTGCCAAATACTGGTGGATGGTTCACAACTCTATCTCTAGAGACCATCTTTCTCTGGGATCCAGACTCAGTGATGAAACCGTGTAGAATTTCCAATGGCATCCGGTACAGACACACACTCCTGCATTTGCTGTTTCCAGGAAACATATTCCAAGTCTAGAGCTGGACAAGGTAGAATAAAAGCTTGACTACGGCACTGCTTTAACTTTCACGTAAAACTTGTCACCAAGTCCTAGTAATTTTATATCGATAATGTGTCCCTACCCCTATTACAGAGAACAAGTTATCATTATCTCACTGGAACTATTGGAAACCTCTCCTCGCTGCTCTATCCTCAATCAGCTTTTAATCCCGTATCTACACTGCAGCTGGACTGATCTTTAGAACATACAAACGTGGCCAAATCATTCTTCAGTGATTTGAATTTTTCTTTGCCCCTGCATTACCTGGCAACTGTCTTCTTCTTTTACCTCATTTAATACCCCTATAACCTTTGTTTTGTCGATTGCATGTTTCACATCTCTTTCCATTCCTTGAAAGTAATGTGGTCATTCTACCTTTAAAGACTTTGCACTCCCTTTGCCTGGCAAAGCATTATCCCCAGCCCAGTGAATTCTTACATATCCTTTAGATCACAGCTCAATAACCACTTTGTCAGGGAAGCATTCCCTGAACCTATGAACCAAATAATATCGCCCTGCTATATTTTTTCCCATCTCTCTTCGCTTGCTGCAGTGTGTAATCATGGTAAGTGTAAAAGTTGAAGAGACCCTCCCTTTCCAGAGACTGTAAATCCCACACGGACAGAGATGCATTCTGTTTTCCTCACCTTGGTCATTCTACTGCCTGACAGGGTTAAGCTTTGATAAATAGTTGTAAATTTAATAACCACAATCTTTATTGAGGTAGATGAAGAAAAACAATTATTTTCATGACTAGATATAGAAACACACAGGAAATGAAAATGAAAATACAATACCACTTACAGTTACTAAACGAGAAGTACACAGATGTAAATCTCACATTGTTTTGTTCCTGATCTTAGGAGGAAGAATTGCCTTTCACCACGAAGTATAATGTTAACTGTAGAATTTTGGGGTGAGCACTGCTTATCCAGTGGAGAAAGTGCTCCTGTATCCCATTTTCTGAGAGTTTTCATCCTGAAGGCGTTGGACACATCAGTCTGTAGTTTCGCTGTATGTCCATATACAATGGTAAATGCTACATTCCCATATAACTGCACCGTGCACAGACTTCACTCTTGCTTTCTCTCATTTTCCCTCTGTACCCCATCCCACGGGTCTTTTCTCCTTAGGAAGCACTATCCTTTCTGGCCTTCTTCCCCAGCCTCCTACAATTTACTCACCACTTTCTCTTTCCTAACTCCTAAGCATGTATTACAATTTCATCTTACATACGGAGGGCTTTTCCTCTGAGAAGCCACTCTGACTGAATGCTTGTTTTTCAAGAGCAATTTCTTCAGATATAAAATATTTTCTACACCTGAGAGCAAAGTCAACATTATACTTTGATTAGTGTTTATATCTCTATATTCACTCTAGGCTCATAAACGCTAAAACTTTAGTAACTGTACTTTTTCTTCCCAGTTTTGGCTTCATTGGCCATCATGGCACCTGGGCCCTGGTGGACAGGCTCTATGTATTAGTTAAATAAATGGTGGAAAAATTTGGAGCATATTTATAAGACTGTTCGAGTGGAGATATTTCTATAAATATGCTTGCAAATATCATTCAAAATGTTAAGAAGTGGAATGAACAAAATACGGTTTAATAAAGCTAACAATTTAAAAAATAAACTGTCATTTTTTTTTTCGCACATCACTTTGGCTTATGAAACTATGAAGCCTACCTAGTATGGTCTATTTGTCCCATGAGTGATCAAATGTTACTTAGAAAGCATTGTGACTGATGGGTACTATTGCCCTAAGAGTAATATTCTGTAGAGACTTATGAACAATAACAGGGAGAAAAAAAGGATTCTCCCATTTATTCTTCCATCACGACTATGCCTGTGTAGCCTAAAACTGCCAACTCTCTTGTTTTATTTAAAGCACAAAAGGTACACAGACACAAAAATAAAGGATGAGCTGTGAATTTCCATGACAGAATCTAGTCAAGAATTTCAGAAACTGCAGGGATTAAAAGATGTGGATAAATATTTATAAATGTGAACTCAAAGAACTGTAGTCAACATAATACTCAGGAAGAATTTTCTGCCCAATGTTTTCCTCCTTGAACTTCAGATCTAAGAATGAAAATGACTTTCACTCTAGCATCCTTCCTAGTTTACCTGTACTTTCCGGAAACAGACGTTAAAATATTGCCAAATTGGATTTTCAGCAAGTTTTCTTCCTACTAATGATGTACTCTTTCTTTCAATCCAGGTTCTAGTCTCTTTATATTTCCAGACTTGTATGATAAGTTCAAAGTTTAAAAGTATAAATTGACTTTCATTTAAGTATTAATAATATCTGTGTCTTTAATAGAATTGGCAATATCACTAACATTTCCTGATTTAAAACGTATCGTATGTGCTTTAAATAACTTATGCAATGTTTCACATTATCCACAGATCTCTCACTGCAATATTATTTACTATTAATAAACATCATGAGTTAAAACTTTGGGTTTGAGTTAGACACCTAATAGACATACCCAGAGACAGTTTTACCAACTATTTGGACATTCACCATCCCAATAAGTTGACACACAAAATTAACCATCACAGTACATAAACTTTGCCACGTTTTCCTGGTGGAATTTCAGATTTGCTCTGGACCAGTGACTGGTATGTGTCTGCTACCTTCCATATGTTCTCACGTCAGAGGTCATTTCAGTTGTCCTGTTTATGTTGGACCATTGTACGCTGGGTGCCTAGAGAACAGAGCTGCTTTTCAGTTGTGCCACATGGAGTAAGAAAATAAATGGCGCTTCATATATGATATGCATACAAATTTAAATTTTATAAACTGAGCTAATTGCTAGAAAACATTTGTCCGATCTGTCAGTGTACCTTTCACTTCTTCAGTGTTGTCATTAGGAGCAACTGTCATTTTTATATATAGTACTTTAGACATACTAGGGCTGTTTATGGCATTCTCTACATGTTGCTTTTCTACAAAATAAATTCCCAATGTCAGGTTGAAAAAAAATACTTGTGTGTATATATACATATATATATACACACGTATGTATACATATACATACGTGTATATATACATATGTACACGTATGTATACATATACATACATGTATATATACATATATATACACACACACATATATATATGTGTATATATATATCATAATGACCTAGAAAGAAATAGAAGTCAGCATTGTTAATTTCTTAAAGACCCTCCCCAGTGGGCTGACGGAGGAGAAATCCCTTTGTTCTTGCTTTACCCCCTTCTTTCTAACTCCAGACCTGTCCTACACCAGGAGGCTCCTTGGGTACATACCTATGGATACCGCAGCCAACAATCTGTACGTGTACTTCTTCATAAACACTGTTGTCACTTGGCTACACTTTGGATCTAGGGAGGGACATGCTGATGGGACAGGAGATTCTCAATAGGGTAGATGAGGGAAGGGCCATGTAGGAGATATCCCCAAGGCCATGTGTATAGGGAATTCAAAGGTCCTAGTAACTCAAGTGTGGACGAGAAGGGAGAGCATAGGTTCCAGGCATGCACATCCCTTGACTACATGATCTCTTGTCCTTAGAGAAAAGTTACAGCCAGAGGAAGGTCAGAACATGTTCCTCAAAAGAGCAAGATCCAGTGCAATGGCCCTTTTGAAAAGATCTAAGGGGATCCCTGATAAGCAAGTTGTCTTTCATTCAGATTTTTTTTAAAAACTGTATCATGACATAATTTGGATTACAGAATCCTGGAATTCAAGTCTTATGTCACCTTTGCATGAAATTCTTAGAGAGTCTTGGGGACTTTATATTGTGTGCAGACAAAAGCAAATGTTTGTGGCCAAGAAGGAAGGCTGCAGACAATTGGATTATTGCTACCAATTATTTGCCCCTCCTTGTAATACTATTATATATCATCCCCTCTGCTTGTTACGTGACTTGTCTGATCATCTGGTAGGAAAAGCACATTACACAGCCTCTTTGATTTGGGACCTGGCGATGTGATGTTCCTTGGCCATATCCTAAACACAGGACAGCTCCTCAGCCAATGATCTACAAAAAGAAAACCTTTTCCAAGCCAAGCTGGGTAAGCACAGAAGAGCCAAACAGAGTGGCAGCTGACTTGCAGCCTCTGATAACATGAGCAAGAAATAAATACTTGTTTTTGAGAGCCATTTAGATAATGGGTTTGCTATTAGCCACTGCTTTCTAATACACCATACTACACAAGGGGAAACAGTTAAAAAACACGAGGTTAAGTGTTATGAAACTGAATTGAAACTATTAATATAGATTCACAATTTTAAAAACGTTCACTGAAAAGGCCTACAAACAAATATTATCCCAGGAGGAATGATAACTTCAAGGACTCAGATTACAGCTTCTAATATTCCCCTGGGTTAAGAACTTGAGTCTGAATAAATTGTTGAATTCTGGTCTGCAGCATGGAAAGAACAAGAGGAGCCTGGGACAAGGTGGTGCAAAAAAAGTAGGAAGGAGTTTGCATGTTCATCTTGCCTTACTGGGAGGAAATGGGTTGGGGAGGATGTGGATAAAAGGGAACGCCTGTGTCTTGTTGGTGGGAATGTAAAGTGGTACAACCATTTTGGAAAACAGTAGAGAGTTTTCTCAAAGAATTTAAAATAGCACTACCCTGTGATCCAGCAGTACCACTTCTGCTCATATAACCAAAGGAAATGAAATCAGGATCGCCAAGAGTTATCTGTGAGCCCAAGTTCACTGCAACATTACTCACAATAGCCAAGATGTGAAAACAGCCTAAGTGTCCACGGACAGAAGAATGGATAAAGAAAATGTGGTGTATATATTTTTACACATTGGAATATTACTCAGCATTAAAAAAGGGAAATTCTGCCCTTTATGACATCATGGATGAATCTGGAAGGCTTATGCCAAGGGAAATAAGTCAGGCACAGAAAGACAAATACTTCATGATCTCAATTAGATGTGCAATCTAAAAAAATTTGAATTCATAAAAGCAGAGGGTAGAATACCAGTTTCTAGGGGCTGGAGATTGGGGTTAATGGGGAGATGTTGTTCTAAGGACACAAAGTTTCAGTTATGCAGGATGAATAAGTTCTGGAGATCTAAGGTACATCATGGTGACTACAGTTAATAATACTGTGTTGTATACTTGAAATTTGCAAAGAGAGCAGATCTTAAGTGTTCTCATCACACATACAACAAAATGCCAATTATATGAGGTGCTAAATATGTTAAACAGCATGACTGTGTTAATCGTTTCACAATTAATACATATGTCAAACCATCACGTTGTGCATCTTAAAATACATACAATTGTTATTTGTCAACTATACCTCAATAAAGCTGGGAAAAAAATACATGGGATAAGTTGTTTAGTAAAAAAAAAAAAAGCTGGTGCCAAAAATATAAATCTTGGATAAATTAAGAAACTTAAGAGACAAAAATTAAATAAAATATAAGTGTAGAGTAGATAAACCATCTGTGAAGGACACATTTAAGTCGAGTAGGAAACTGTGAAAAAGAATGGGTACTGGATGAAAATTTACTGAAATGAAAAGGTAGATAATAGTGCCTAGAAAGAAAAGCACATTAATAAGGAAGATGAACAGTATCATTTCTTTTTTTTTTCTTTTTACAGTATGGATAGATTGTTTTATTTGGTTTTATGTGTGCTCATTTGATCACACAAAGTATGAATCTTTTGATTATACAAAGTATCTATTATAGAATACTTTGTATAATAATTTGGTTTTAACAATAGTAGATGCTAGATGTGAGGGACAGGATGACTTCATTGTTTCTTGTTTTGCCTATTTGTTTTACTCTTATTTTCTGAGATGATACAAAGTCCTTAGAACAAAATAAATGAGTTGGTCCAAGTTAAATATTTTGCCCAGGGAAGGGTTAAGGTTAGAACCTTGATTTCCACTGCTGGTTGCCTGTCCTTTTCTCTATAACTCCACTCCGGTGTATGTTTCATTTAAACTCCCAAGGAAATAGTTAACAGATTTTAACATGGGAAAGAGCATACATTTCTTTAAATTGCAACATAAAAGGGGTGCATCAGTAACACTTAGTCTGAAAAGAAAACAATTGGCTGCCAAAACTGAGAAATATCAATTAGGATTAACTAAAGTAACCTCTCTTACGGGTTTAGTCCGTTTTCTAGAATGATTACAATTACAAAAATCACTGTGTTCTATTTCCCAGGGAGGTCTCTATTTCACAGCAAAGCTTTCTTCCTCTAGGGCTGTAGTTTATTCTCCAAACAGCCTCAGGAAAATTAAATATACTATGAATGCCTATAATGACCATAGGATGGAATAAAAATACAAACAATGAAACCAAATTAGATTTCTGTTTGCAAAGAGCTTTGCTCACAGACTGGACATTTGTTAATTGGTTGGTGAAATTCTGCTTCCGTTTGCATTTCTTTCATTTGAGTGTCTCTAAGTAAGGTTTATACTTAATAATAGACCAGCTGATGACCTTTTCATGCATAACAATAAGGCCTCAATTGAATATCTTATTGTTAACCATTACTCACACAATAGCTTTCGTTGTGGATGAAAAATATTTAATCCATTCACATATCTATTATAGTTTCTTCACTACAGCATCTCAGATGTGGAATAGCTAATTAGGCTTTCTGAGTATTTCCTGCTCTCTGAAATTTCTTAAGGGCCTCTGTTTTCAAGTTTTTACTTCATATTAGAATTTGATAATATTTCCACCCTAAGCAACCAATTAAGCTCTACCACTTTTATGGGCCTATTGATTTACTCAAGAAAACAATGGCAACAACAGTAAAGTGTTAAAACCTTCATTCTCCCAGATGTCTAAACAAATAAAACATTTTCTTACACTGTTCAATGAAAGAGCTTCCTCTACTTAGGGTCGCTGTGACTTTTTAGAAAAACTACTGTTTTTCGTTATATGACTGTTAATGTGCTTTTCTCTGCGTTCAAATTTTAATAGAAAATTTGTGATTGAGAGAATACTAGTCTTAGCACACATGCATTCTGTGACCTGGATATATTGAGAACCCCCTTTTCACTCTTAGATACTCTGAACTTTATCTGAGTAAAATCAGAATATCTTCCTCATAAACACCCATATTTTATGATAAATACTACATATTGGACTGCCTTCCCCTTCTACTTTAGTATTTATAAAAGACTTTATTCTGAAATTTGGAGAACAAATCTAGACCCTTGTTTTCTATATTAAATCGAGCTTGTTCTTGGCTTGCTGTTCTGAGTCTAATTCAGGATTGCTTCCTGGGCTTGTGAGCCGTGCAATCACACAGGGCCCCATACTCAAAAGGGCCCCTGACTTGGTATAATGTTCTGCTATCCCCATCTTAAAATTCTTAATAATTTTTGAACAAGCACCACTCGGAGCTCCACAATTTAGCTGGCCTTGGTCTAACCCCTTATGATTCCTTACTCATTAAAGAAGTCATTTGATTATACCTTTCAATATCTTTTTAACTCAGTCACTCTGGTCCATCTTTTCTCTCCATAGGTACAGTATGTCTAATTTTGTCACATCTAATCTACTAATTCTGATGTAAAGGTGAGAATTTGGGTAACATGTGCATGTTTAGACACTGAGTAATGCAGCACAAAATGGAGACTTTTTTCTTATCAAGAGCAGGTACCTTGTCAGAAGATGCCATTTGCCTCTGAAGATAATAGATCTCATCCGATGCTAAACTGGGAAAGATGGTTATTTTGCATGCTCTTGCTGTTCTTATCTTTTGAAAGTCCTTAGACCACAAATCATGGGATACAATATGTATCTGTAATCCCTCTTAAGATTCTGGGAGTCATTAGACTTCTCAATATTAAACTAGATCTGTAAATGACCTCGGTATTCAAATGGCGTAAGAGTGGTGGCAGTGATGATGGTATGGTGGTGGTGATAGAATAACAGCGGTCTGGATGGTGGTTTCTGGGGCTAGTGCATGTCAAACATTGTCTAGATTTCAAAGACTCAGCCCAAATACTACATTAACATTGGAGTCCGGTGTTATTTTAAGCCAAATAATCACCTCCTGTTGGGATTCATATAGTATTTTTTCTGTGGCTCTATTATAAAACCATATTATACCATATACTATGTCCTATATTATTTTATAGACTAAGGTTGAAGGCTTCACAGATTATTCAATAAACACTGTGATATGTACACAGCACATGAATGAAAACATCCTTGCTGATGTTCATTACTGAATTACTGAAACAGGTTTCCATATCTCATCAAAGTCTCCAAGAAGGAGGTATTAGCCATGGGGAAAGAATTAAAGTTAATTAGTAAGTCATTAGTAATTAATTAGTAATTATTAGTAGTACTTTATTAAGTTATTAGTAATTAAGTTATTAAGTAATTAAGTTATTAGTAATTAATAAGTTAATTAGCACCAGAATTCCAGTTTATCATTATTCCAAAGAGAACTAGACCTGTGATACATGAGAACATTTTCTAGTAGTACCCTTATATAGATAATTAGTGTTGGAAAAACAGACCACAATTTAAGAATGGGCCTAATCTGAAAGGAACTCCTGAAGGCTGGGCAGGAGATGAGGGATTCATCAGTCCAGTTTACTGTTATTGAAACCATTCTGAGCATTTATCTGATCCAATCTCTCCCAAAGACCTCAACCCCACAACTAAAAATTTACGAAAGAAATGAAGAAAAGTTATTTTTAGGCTTCCTATAAAAGCTTTTGAAAAATTTCATTTCATTGTAACTCAGTGAAACTTTGGTAGTTCATTTTACTTTTAATTAAAGTGCATTATTACGACTAACGCAATAATAATTTAAAAAGCTATTATCTATTAATTGTAGATTCCACTGAATTTATTTTAATGAACTTGTTGGGATCTGAGTATGTTAAGGTAGGGACATAGTCTTTTTAGAGTAATTTCAATAATTCGGTAAATGGCTGGATGGATGGGTGGCTGCATAGAAAGACGGTTAGATATACACACAAATGTTTAACCATTGTATTAAATAAAAATAACTATATCTAATGTAAATTATAATCAATTTATTTCACTTATTCACACATTCAATAAGCCAGATTAGTGATTTTTTTCTAATAAAATATTGGGGAATACATTATACATTTAAATCCTTAAACTTAATGATTTCATAACATAAGAGCTCAAGTCTCTTATGAATAAACACAGGAATCATAAATGACTTAAATACATTGGGCGACCATCGTATTGCACATAACAAATGAATTCAATTGCATTGGAGTCTTGGTTACAGTCATTAAAATTGCATTTTCTTTGCCAGTATTAAGTGCAAAGTACTTTATCAACAACATGTAACGTGCAAGATTAAGGAGGACAAGTTCGCTCCTCAGGCTGCTGGCAGTGCTGGAGAGGGATCATATACGTAAAGAAACACATCATGCTGAAGAAAGCGGTTAATAAACTATAAGATACACATTTTGCTCAGATGCACAGAGATCTTGGTGCTGGTTCGCTAAATAACACGTTGTATGTGCGTGCGCACCAGTGTATGAAAGGATCACAGCATTCCAGGCGTGACCGAAATCCCCAAACCCTGTGCTCTATGAACCTAGCAGTCTTGCTGTGCCAGCATAACCATTAGGACACATACAGCGTGTCTTCAAGTTTGTACCCCTCTGACAGAGGACATTTAGACAGGCATCCTTCTTAAAATGTATTGAATAAATTTTGATAATTGAAATGATGAATATAAAGGTCAAGCGTTGTAAAATATTTCTACTGCCTAGGCACCTAGAGAATCTAGGCCTGAGTTTAGAGTCTATTTATGAACTATGAATGCAATTATCCCACTTGAAAAATGTTACCGGCTTTACTACCTCTTTGCAGATTTTAGAAAGTCTTTTGACATTAATTATCTAATTCAGTTAAAAAAGCTACAACTGTCTTGTTGAATCTTACACTATTTTGTACTAAATACATTTTATTTTTTAGTGTTTTAAAACACCACTTTTCTACTGGAAGGAAGAAAGAGATCATTGAAATCCTATGTAAAATGGAAAATGTCATCTAGAATTTGAATCAAAAGACATGACACTTGTTAGAGTGTCAGACACAGTCAAGACTCGAGCAATTTCCTTCTGGGAGGAGAAAGGAGTTCTCTCTCTGTTTTTTGCATGCACATAATTTCTTTACAAATGATTATGCCAGTTAGACATGTAAACCTCCTATCAAAGTTACTGAATGATAATGATTTCTAATTATTCTAGTTTTCCCTAAGTTGGAGCATTGATATTTTTTTACAAGGACAACAATAAAGAGGCACAAGAGTATGACACTTGTGTTGCTATCTCTATGTGTTGCCCAAGGGAGGACTGCTCATTTTCCATGATTGATAATTAAGATGAAATAGAAATAAATAAGTTGCTTAAATTTACATCACAAGAAACCAAGAGTAGTGTGGAGAATGTTCTGTTTGAGAATGTAAAATTTCCTGTTTGATGTTAAATAATGGTTGAAAGAATATGAAATAGATTTAAAAAGTAAAAAGGAAGTAGAAAAATAAATTCTCCTTATAACAGAAGCTTAAACCAGAATTGAAAAGTGAATCCTAAACCTACATATAAATATGCATTTCTTTAGATTCACACCACACAACAAAGGCATATTCTGTAGTATACTGTTTGCTATATATTTTCTTTGAAGTCTGTCTTATTTTATCAAGGAACAGAAATGTGCCTATGAGGTACAAGAAGACATAACTAAATCAAATGATAATCCTTTAATTCAAATTTCATGACCCAAAAATGTCCAAACACCAAGTGTCCTACCTTCTATATTTTGTACATACTATAATGAGAAGGTGGAAAGTAACATTATAAAATATTGGTGACTGATCAGCCAAAATCAGAGGATATTCAAACAGGAAGCAATGTACTTACGTAAAACTTTTCTTTATATATATATATATATAAATAAATCTATAGACATTAACCTTCATTCTAAACTGAATAACTTTTCATACTGATTTATTATTTTACTGAAGTATAACTGACATATAACATTATATGAATTTCAGGTATACAACATAATGATTTGATATTTGTACATACCACAATAATCTAGTTAACATCTATCATTATTCATCTGTATCCTCAGACTACTGTATTATATTGTAGTTTTTCAACATTTTCCCCAATTTTGAAAATTATTTCGTACTTGTACAGGCAGGTCTCATTTTATTGCACTTCACTTTATTGTGCTTCACAAATATTGCATTTTTTTTTTTACAAATCGAAGGTTTGTGGCAACCCCGTGTCAAGCAAGTCTATTGGCACCATTTTTTCCAACAACATTTGCCCACTCCTTGTATCTGGGTCACAAGTTGGTAATTCTCACATTTCAAACCATATTTACTATGGTGATCTGCAATCCGTGGTCTTCGATGTTACTTTTCTAATTGTTTGGGGGTGCCACAAATCACTCCCGTGGGAGATGGTGAACTTAATCGATAAATATTGTGTGTGTCCTGACTGCTCCAACAACCGGCCTTTTCCCAGTCTCTCCACATATCCTCTGGACTCCCTATTCCCTGAGACACAACAATATTGAAATCAGGCCAATTAATAACCCCACAATGGCCCCTAAGTGAAAGACAGAGTCGCACATCTCTCATTTTAAATCAAAAGCTAGAAATGAATAAGCTTATTGAGGAAGGCATGTCTGAAGCTGAGATCAGCTGAAAGCTAGGCCCCTTATGACAAACATTTAGCCACATTGTGGATGCAAAGGAAAAGTTCTTAAAGGAAATCAAGTGTGACTCCAGTGAACACACAGATGATAAGAAAGTAAAAGAGCATATTGCCAATACAGAGAAAGTTTTAGTGGTCTGGATGGAAGCCACAACATTTCCTTAAGCTAAAGTCTGATCCAGAGCAAGGTCCTAACTCTCTTCACAATTCTATGAAGGTTGAGAGAAGTTAGGAAGCTGCAGAAGAAATGTTTGAAGCCAGCAGAGGAACCAGTAGGTTCATGAGGTTTAAGGAAAGAAACTGTCTCCATAACATCGAAGTGCAAGGTAAGGCAGCAAGTGATGAGGTAGAAGCTGCAGCAAGTTATCCAGAAGATATAGTTAATTCATGAAGGTGGCTACACTAAACAACAGATTTTCAATGTAGATGAAATAGCTTTATACTGGAAGAAGATACCATCTAGGACTTTCATAGCTAGAGAGGAGAAGTCAATGCCTGGCTTCAGAGCTTCAAAGGACAGGGTTACTCTCTTGCTAGGGACTAATGCAGCTGGTGACTTTACGTTGAACCCAGGGCTCATTTCCTATTTCAAAACATCCTAGAGCCCTTAAAAATTATGCTAAATCTACTCTGCCTGTGCTCTATCAATGGAAAAGCAAAGCCTGAATGACAGCACATCTATTTACAACATGGTTTACTGAATATTTTCAGCCCAATACTGAGACCTACTGCTTAGGAAGAGGATTCTTTTCAAAATATTACTGCTCAATAACAATGCATCTGGTCTCCCAAGAGCTCTGATGGAGATGCACAATGAGATTCATGTGGTTTTCAAGCCTGCTAACAGCATCCATTCTGCAGCCCATAGATCAAGGAGTAATTCTGACTTTCAAGAAATACATTTCTTAAGGCTATAGCTGCCGTAAGTGTTGATTCCTCTTATGGATCTGGGCAAAGTAAATTGAAAATCTTCTGGAAAGGGTTTATCATTCTAGATGCCATTAAGAACTATCATGATTCATGGGAAGAGGTCAACATATCAACACAAACAGGAGTTTGGAAGAAGTTGATTCCAACCCTCATGGATGACTTTGAGGGGTTCAAGACTTCAGAAGAGGAAGAAACTGCAGATGTGGTGGAAACAGCAAGAGAATTAGTATTGGAAGTGGAGCCTGAATATGGGACTGAGTTGCTGCAATCTCATGATAAAACTTGAATGGATAAGAAATTGCATCTTATGCATGAGCAAAGAAAGTGGTTTCGTGAGATGGAATCTACTCCTGGTGCAGATGCTGTGACGATTGTTAAAATGACAACAAAGGGTTTAGAATATTACATAAATGTAGTGAATAAAGCAGCAGCAGGGTTTGAGAGGATTGACTCCGATCTTGAAAGAAGTTCTACCATGGATTTCAAACACCACATTGTTCATGAAAGGTAGAGTCAAACAACGTGGTAAACTTCATCGTTGTGTTGTTTAAAGAAAAAGCCATGGCCACCCGGACCTTTAGCAGCCACCTCCCTGATCAGTCAGCAGCCACCAACATCAAGGCAGGACACTCCACCAGCAAAAAGATTATCACTTGCTAAAGGCTAAGTTGATGATTAGCATTAAAGTATTTTTTAAATTAAGGGAGGTACACTGTTTTAGACACAAGGCTATTGAACACTTAATGCACTGTAGTGTTAATATTCAATGTTACATGTGCTGGGAACCAAAAAAAAAAAAGTGTGACTTGCTTTACTGTGATATTTGCTTTATTGTGGTGGTCTGGAACTGAACAGGCAGTATTTCAGAGGTATGGCTGTAATATCCTCATTCTCTGTTGCATCAAAAGTATCTAAAAGGGGAACAGGGCATCTAAAAGAAAAAGGCAGACAGCATTTCCTCCAAAGCACAGATCTTCAAATTTTCACAAATAATTTAATTCATAGATCTTCCAGGAAATAGCAGCAATGTAAATTTAAGAATAAAAATAAAGTGGATATTATCCCTTTGTCTTCCAGGTGATATTCGTGCTCACTATTGAAATCAGTGGTGTTCGACCAGAGGAGGTTTTGTCCCCAAGAGGAATTTTGGCAACATCTGAAGACATCTGCAGTGGTCACAACTGGTAAAGGTGTTGCTACTGGCATCTAGAGGCCAGGGATACTGCTAAACGTCTTACAACACACATGACAGCACCTGCAACAATGGATTACTCAGCTCAAAACGTCAACAGAATCGGGACTGAGAAACCCAGATCTGGATGCGGCTGTCATGTCAGTTCAAGTACTGGGTTAATTTTAATTTACTAAAATAATTGATGAATATCAACTGTCTTTCGTGGTGTGCTTAGAGTTCTCAAAATAAAACACAATATTTGCTAAATGGACACAAAAGAATCATATCCTACAAAAGCATTATCATATAAAAGTTCTTACAACATGGTTTTAATAAATGATGATGTAACAATGGAAACTTCTGTTACTGTGACCCCCATCTTAAAAATGACAGCTTGACTGTTAATCAGGATTACAACAGACAATGCTAGATGGCTATTAACAAATAGCTACAAACAGAAATTATGTGTCAGATTTTAATGGTTATGTTTGTACAATGCAAACATGGAGAATGTTTAACTCAGTGTTGGGCGCAAAATATAATCTCCAAGATAAAAATTATTTGTAATCAATCCACTTGATTTTGCAAACATAAAGCAAGTTCAAATATAGGCAAATGTAAACCAATTTGTATGCTTTTTCCTCAAAATATACTTTTAATACTGTAAGGATATATTTTGTAAACTAATTTGTAAAATAATTATTCCATACAATTTTTAAAATACATGATAGCAAAAAAGCTGTGACGAAGTGAGAGAGTGGCAGGGACATATATACGCTACCAAACGTAAAACAGATAGCTAGTGGGAAGCAGCCGCATAGCACAGGGAGATCACCTCTGTGCTTTGTGACCACCGAGAGGGGTGGGATAGGGAGGGTGGGAGGGAGGGAGACGCAAGAGGGAAGAGATATGGGAACATATGTATATGTATAACTGATTCACTTTGTTGTAAAGGAGAAACTAACACACTATTGTAAAACAGTTATATTCCAATAAAGATGTTAAAAAATAAAATAAAATACAATACATGATAGCAAAAAATTCCTTCACTAGCTGAACTTGGAAATATGATTTTATATTATGTTCACTCTATGCTCTAGTTAACACGTCAGACTTTTCAGAAGCTTCATCAGTATGTTTTTTTAAATACACTTCTCTGAAGACATACTGAAATTCTACAGTGACATTTCAGTGTAGTAGGTCAGCATGGGACAAATCTAACTTAAATGTAGATATAGTTATATATTATTTTATGACCTAAGAGGATAAGCTTAAAACCCAAGTATATTTGAAATTTCAATAATCCAGCTGTCTTGCATTGTGAAGAAGCGTTATTTTGAAGCAGCTATAATGACTGGTGTTCTGATATCCTGTTTCAAAGCCATCTTAAATAAACTGAGTATAAATTTAACTCATCACAGTTTTCAAATATTTATTGAAACCTTTGTTCAGAAAAAAATTCCAAGAATTGTCCAGTTCCCATTTTTGTTGGTACTAGACACTCTCACAAGCAAAATGTTATTTAACACAACGGTGCTTAAAACTACTTTTGTTGCTATTTCCTCTGTGGCATCAAATCCACATTAATGTTTTTATCAGCTTTAAAAGCCATATATCAAAGTAAGTGCAGTATTCGGGAAGAGGCGTAACAGCTCAGTGATGGCCAGAGACTCTGAATTCTGAGGACACTGTATCAAATAAGTTGTCATTAGTAAGAGAGGGTGGCTCTACAAGAATACATCCTACTTTGACTTATGCCAGCTATAATTTAAACTGATTTTCTCTTTATTTAGCAAAAAATAAGAAAAGTCATTACAGAGGATAGTTGAAAGAGTAAGAGAAGTTTACATGTAAACATGATTTCCTCAAGATTTATATACATCTATTTTGTTTCTTGCTTCAGTAGCTGAGTTTGCTTGGATTAGATGTTTTCTAAGAAAGAGTTATATAAAATTATATTTTTAGTATAATTTTAGTTTAGTTTTTAGCATAATGTTATAATGCTGGAGAAAGTCTAATGGCACCCATCCCAACTACTTGCTGAGACATAAAACTTTTACCACACAGCACATCCATCGCTACTTAATAAAGTTCACATAGCTCTGAGAGGAAAATGAGGAATGCCATTAAAAATGACAGAAAGCTTACCATGTGGAAGAAAAAGACTTCGGAGCAAAACAACAAAACACACACACACAAAACAAAGCTAAGAAACAAACATAAACAAAAAAACACAACAGATATCAACTTTGATAATCAGTTATTCTCAAACCATATCATTATTACAGAATACTTGAGAAAGTTTATTCTTGAAACCAAATGAAAACTTTATTAAAAAGATTCTAGAGCTCCATGTTTATACTGTGAGATACATCTCATCAAGAATTGGGCCATTAACAACCTGATTCTATAGAAATTTTACCGGTAAGTAAATATTTTCACTGACAGCATGAATTGAGCCATCACAGAAATTCAGCACCTTGCAAAGTATTTGACGCAAAGCTACACTTACTGACAAACAGCGACAATGCTATTGAAAGGTCCATTAAGTATGTGTGGTATCAACTTCCAAAATACACTATAAGTTTACAATATATTCAACACTTAACAAGTCTTTAGAGCTGTGGTTTTATAACCTCAGTAACTAAGACTTGTGAAGAAAGTTTTAAAATTTCTTTTTGTAAAAATACCAGATGTAAGCAATAAAATAGCTAATGTATAAATTTCTTTATGTATTTAGTCATAAGTAGTCAGATGTCATAATGACAATGTTGTAACAGTTGTTTTAGTCACAGAAATATTTGCCTCCAAACTGTCGAAATTTAATAGAACATAAGCACATTAATAATATATATATTACTGAAATAGCAAAATCACACAATATCTGCAATAATTCCAAAATGTTTTTGATGACAAGATTGTAGTTTCTCTGATAAGCAGCTCACACTTTGTCACAGTTAAAAACTGTTGATTCTTTTCGTACAGAAGATATAGTATGGAAAGCCATGGAAAGGCATGGAATGCAGAGTAGACAAGTATATTATAATTTCGAAAAGCACACGTAAATTTTAAAGAAAAACCTCCAATTTATCAATTTATCTGTTCTTTTTTTTGCACTAGTACAGTGCAGGCTGATTTTAGCTGCCACATTTACTTGATGATTTATGTAGAAGGGAGACAGAGCATTTGTGAAATCCAATGTCGCTGCTACAGGGCAAAAGAGTAGAGATAGTTGGTCGGTATCTAGTTCAAAAGTATTTTCAAGGCAGCAAGGAAAAGCATCCCTAACTCTTTTATTTCTCATAACATCACCCCAAATTACTAAAATATATGCTCTAAAAATTGACAAAGAGAAATTCGAAAAAGACTTTTGACGAATATTCATATAGAAAACCAAAATCTTCCAGATACTGTATCCTTTGTTAAGTATTTCGTATCCTCCGTGTAGCCTTGCACCGAGAACACACGCAGGGAGTTTGCCTGAAGAGTGAACAAGCCGCTCGCATGGGCAGAGCAGTGGACAGCGCTGAACGGAAGCCATTTTCCTAAACCAGTGGTTTTCAGTGACTCCCCTCCTAGGTGTCATATTCATCAGCAGCACAAGTCTTCTTACCTCTGGAAATTATCACAGACACAAATTCGCTGACTTGTGTTTGCTGGGACTAGTTAAATAGACATTTCTCCAAAGAAGATACAGAGATTGCCAACAAACACATGAAAGAATGCTCAACATCACTCATCATTAGAGAAATGCAAATCAAAACGACAATGAGATATCATCTCACACCGGTCAGAATGGCCATCGTCAAAAACTCTAGAAACAATAAATGCTGGAGAGGGTGTGGAGAAAAGGGAACCCTCTTGCACTGCTGGTGGGAATGTAAATTGATACAGCCACTATGGAGAACAGTATGGAGGTTCCTTAAAAAACTACAAATAGAACTACCATACGACCCCGCAATCCCACTACTGGGCATATACCCTGAGAAAACCATAATTCAAAAAGAGTCATGTACCAAAATGTTCATTGCAGCTCTATTTACAATAGCCAGGACATGGAAGCAACCTAAGTGTCCATCAACAGATGAATGGATAAAGAAGATGTGGCACATATATACAATGGAATATTACTCAGCCATAAAAAG
>NC_041232.1:82087481-82089786 GCF_002837175.3 Physeter macrocephalus | reverse complement strand
GTGCTTTGTGACCACCTAGAGGGGTGGGATAGGGAGGGTGGGAGGGAGGGAGACTCAAGAGGGAAGAGATATGGGAACATATGTATATGTATAACTGATTCACTTTGTTGTAAAGCAGAAACTAACACACCACTGTAAAACAGTTATACGCCAATAAAGATGTTAAAAAAAAAAAAAGTATTAATACCTCACTCAGGTCTAACATCGTGCCCTAAGAGGAGATCAGGTCCCTAAATCTTAAAAAAAAAAAAAAAAAAAAAACAGGAAAATTGCCTCTTCTCTCTATACTCAGAGACCAATTTAGTTTAGGCATTGTTAGGGAAGAAACTGGATGGAAAGTTTCTTAGGGTGATAGGGCAGTAAGAACACATATGCTGTAGATCACGATTAGGCATAAGTAGATAAAATATCAAGCTGAATATTATTCTCTCATTTAAAAATAATTTTGAAAATATACCATGTGCCCAGTTGTGCGCCAGGCATTGTGGGCCAAAGGTCATTGAACATATTCCCCGCCCTCAAGGAATCTACCCATCAGGTGAACAAGATGATGAAGCAGGAAATTAGAGCAGAGAATAATAAATGCTAACAGCCCTGTGAATCTGTTTTAACAGTTTCATCCCTTTAATCACAAGAGCCCACACAGACATTAAAGTATCCAATTAAAGTCATTTTAGAACATTATTCTATTATTCATCTTCCAAAAAAATAAATCCTAGAAAAAAGAAAGGAATGATGAGTCTGTTAGATATATGAGATTTTGATATGCCAAAATCAGATGAGAAATAAGAAAACCATAAGAAGAGAGAAAAATCTCTTTATATGGGCACATCAGCATCAAATTCTGGAAGACTTTGCGAGCAGTGCCATTTGTTTCAAAGCAGAAGTTCAGTATCTTCTTAATATGTTATGCATGTAGGCAGTGCTGGTCCTGGATGGACAGAAAAAGACAAATTATGCTCAGTAATCCCAATTACAATAATCTACATTTAATTTGATGAGATCAGTGGCCATAAGGAGGAGGAGAAAAGAAAGGATGAGGGAAAAATTCAAAGGAAGAACCAACATAATTTGGTGTTGATTATATGTAGCATAGCTAGAGTTATGTCAAAAGTTTTGCCGAGCCTGTGAGCCTGGACTGAGTATGTATGAGCCAAAGACAGAGGCAGAAATGTTTGAAAGAAACCAGGTCCCAGGTTGGGGACTAGGGTGAGAGAGGAAGAAAAAGCATGAGCCACTTAATGGATGCTGTCACTCTCTGGGGAAAATGGAATCTCAAACGGTACCGACTTACTAAAAAAAAAAAACACACAAATCAACAACTGAGCTAGGAATGAAACCCAAGACCCTAACACCAATAATTATAACTACATCACAGAGCCATCCTACATACAGACAATCTTTAGAACAAACACTGTATTTTATTTTGTAGCTAAGAGAGTCACACAAAAAGTCTCTCTTATTGAGAGTCAAATCAGTGCACTCGTGTTCAGGAGATAGGTAATATATTATGGAATCTCCAGGAGCATACACAGTAGCTTCATGTAACTTAACATCAAGTTTCTTCACCCAGAAAAAAAACAAACAAACAGCTTTTTGCCAAGTTGTCAAAAGCTTTGTTAAAAATATGCAAGGGCCTCCGTGTAGCTGTGAAGTTCTGGTCATCTCATCTGCGCTATTAAAATTCTAAGCAGCACAACTCCTGGATGTATTCAATTAAACAGGAGTCGTAATGAAGGCCCGCAGCCCAGGCCTCTAGGTGTGAGGATCAAAGGGGCAGCTCTAAGACAGTTTATATTTCTATTCACAGTTTATATGAATTTCCGGTCAAAAAACTGGTCTTTCATCATTTGCTACAATACAAATCCTAGACTCTGGCCAAAAAAATGTATGAAGTGCTTCAGAAGCATTTTTCTGTGTTTGTTTTAATTCTTGTTGTTTTAGTGAATTTATTTGGAAATTACAATTTAAAATTTATACAGCACGAGTTATTCCTTGCCTGTAAATTTCCATCGGGGAGAAAGGAGGCTAAAAATGTCAGAATCCCCCATATCCTTTTCCAAATTCCAGCTCTAAAAATGTACTGTTTGTATGTTTTAAATATTGTGAGTAGCCAAACTTGAACCCTGCTCAAACGCTGACTCCGGGTATGTGTTTCAATTCATTTGCCTATTGTTTAAGGGGCTTGTCTTGTATATTCAGTTTAAAACATTATACATATGGAGAGAATATCAATCTAAAAACGTATTGAGAGAGAGAGAGAGGGAGGGGGGAGAGAGAGAGAGGGAGAGAGACAGAGGTGGGG
>NC_041232.1:82067532-82087460 GCF_002837175.3 Physeter macrocephalus | reverse complement strand
GAAAGAAAGAAAGAAAGAAAGAAAGAAAGAAAGAGAGAAAGAAAGAAGGAAGGAAGGAAGAAAGAAAGAAAGAGAAAGAAAGGAGAAAGAAAGAAAGAGAAAGAGAGAAAGAAAGGGACAAAGAAAGAAAGAGAAAGACAGAAAGACAGAAAGAAAAAAGAAAGAAATGGAGAAATTTCAAGAAGTAGGTGTCTTGATTTATGTTACTTCTAATTAGTGTGAAAATGGTAAGGTATTTCTTTGCACTGTGGCTTTCTCAAAGATTTTATAATTTTTTTAACTATAAGAGGTACAGAAATAACTTTCATTGTAAATTTGTCTAAATTGTACTTTTAAAGTGGAGTGATATTTTCAGAGTAATTGATATAATCTCAATATATATAAGCCTTTAAAGGCTTCATGTTGGGTGAGTATATTCTTATTATAAGGAAGATGGCATAATAACACATTCTTTGAATGTTTCCAGATGATAACATTTCTAATATGAAGCCAACTCATTTTGTTTGCTATCTTCTTATTCAGGTTATTCAAAGCAGCAGTGTGAGAGAAAGCAGAGAACTAGTTCCTCATTTTGAATAAATCACAGAAGCACCTCAATTAGCCACCTGCATTCCTTCAGTATTCTTCCAGCATCTCATCAAGAAAATATTATTTACTGTTATGATTAATAAAAAAGGTCTGCAAAGTATTTGCTGTTTAATGGGAAAATAATGGGCAACATTAAGGAAGGGAAACACTATACATATGCATGGTCTTTGCGACATTACAATTTATTCAGAGCCTGGCTCTGCCACGATGAGAAATACACAATCAGAAGATGGAAACGACGTTCCTCTACAAATCATCTTTCATCTGAGAACTTTGTTTGACCCTAAAGCTAACCTTATTTAAATGGTTACAGATTCCTGGACCAGCTATCAACTAATATTGGAAGACGGAGTCAGAGTAGATTCTAGATGTGAATGAATTAGCTATGAATGGGTCCAAATGGAGTTTTTAAGTTTTTTGTGCTTGTTTGTTTTGCTTTGTTTGCATTCAGTACATAGAGTGACGCTGCATCACCCTCTGCTCTTCAGCTTGTCTACTTTCCCTGTGTTAATGTTTGTTTATTGACCAAACCTCTTATCTGCCCTTTAGACTTGATGATTTGACAATGCCAGCTCCATCTTCCTCCATAACCTCACACAACACTTTTCTCCTGTTTCTCCTGCTACTCTACTCCCAGCTTGACTACAGTGAATTTGCACACGTGATTGTTCTACACACACCCCCTAGTCCACAACAGGATCTTTGTGATCACTCTCCCTCATGCTTGAAATACCCTCCATACGAACGTCCATGCAGATCACCCTCTCGCTGCAATTTTGAATGTGGTCAAATATCAAACTTATTCTCTCCAAATGTCCAATCAGCATGATTAAAACTGAACTCTTCTCCAAATTTTTTCCCCCAGAAGACTTTCCCAGATCTCCCATTTATCTCTGTTGTCTCACACAACGTATACATCCTGTAGGAAACCCTGCTAGCACCATCTTCAGAAGACATATCCAGAGCTTAAACACTTTGTACCACTTGCATGGCTACCAGGTTAATCTGAGTCACCATCCCTTCTCAGATGCATTCCTGCAGTTATCTGCTCCTAGTTGTCCATTTTTTAATGCTCACTCACTTACAGTTTACTTTAGAGAGGTAGTTAAGTAATGCCTCAAAATAAATGACAGTTATGGCCCTTTCCACCTCCAAACCCTGCAATGCCTGCCTATTTCACGCAAAGTAAAAGCCAACATACCCCAATGTCCGAGGATGCCTATGTGATTTGAAAATACCCACACTCACACCAAAATACTGTCTTTCTAAATCACTGAGCTCTAGCTAGGCTGGCCTTCTTGCTCTTCACTTATTACACCAATGACCCTCTTATAGTCCCACTAGCTATTTTCTCTGTCTTCTGCATGAAAAGCTCATCTTCTTTACGCCCACAGGGTGGACTTTTTAAGACTCTTCAAGTCATTGCTCAAATGTCCCCTTATCAAAGAAGCTTACATATGATTTTTACCAAACACTCAAGAAACAGCTAACTCCCGTTTTTTGAAGATTTTTCCCGAAAACAGAAAGAGAATGACAGTTGGCCAGATTATTTAATGGAACAGGTGTAATCGTATTTCTAAAACCCAAAAACTAATACATTAAAAGAAAATTATAGGTTCACTTCATGTATGAAGGTAAACATAAAAATGCCACAAATAGTATCCCATAGCATATTTTAACTGTGAATTAAAAATATACATTAAGTTTATTTCAGGGATGCAAAGGATGGTTCAACATAAGAATATCTATTAAAGCATTTTACCATGTTAAAAGGCAAAAGGGAGAAAACAATGTGCAAAACTAGGGGTACAGAAAAATGCATTTGATAGGATACAGCACGCATATAACGAAGCCAAAAGTCTACCTGTTGTGAAGCTAAGCATTAAATAAAGGAAGGCAAAGCATTGGACAGATATTAACACAGCAAGGCAACAGCAATTAAAAGAGTGAGGTATCAGTGCAAGAGCAGACAAATAAAACTATGTAACAACATGAAGAGATAAAACTCAGGCTAATATATCCAACATGGAAGCATACAATATGGTAGAGACGCTATGGGAAATAAGAGATAATATGAGAAAATATGGGAAAATGATGTATTGCTTACTGATTATTTTAGATATCGGGTCTTTATATAAGAAATAAAATAAGTAGGATCCTTCCTAACACCAGACACAAGGGTGAACACCAATAAATTAAATGCTATATATGAAAGCTAACTAAAAAATGGAATTGAAAAAACCTGGAAAATTGTGTTGATCTGAGAACAGAGAAGAATTTGTTAAACTATAGAAGACAAAAAAAGTTTGATAGGGTTTATGACCTAAAAATTAAGAATAAGGGGTGTATATAAAAATGAGACATGGCACTAGCAATATATTAAAAGGAATTACTAGCAAGAATACGTAAGAAATAGCAACTGAACTGGAAAAATGAACAAAGAATATAAGCAAGTAATTACAGAGATGGTAACACACAGAGCCACTAGCATGTCAAACAATGCTTAAAACCAGTAGTGATTGGAAAAGGTAAATTAAAATTACAATGAGTAATCATGTTTGCCTAGGGTAGAGATGTGCGGATATTGTGGGCCCCATGAATAGCTGACAGCAGTAAAAATTGGGACACAATTCAAGAAGATAATGAAGTATGTAGATGCATAGACTATGAACCAGATAGTCTGCTCCAGAGAATGTATCTTAACAACTTTCCACCCTTGTTTGTAGAGGCACGTGTACAAAGATTTTTATTACAGCACTACCTTAGTAGTTGGAAGTTGTAGGCAACCTGGTTATCTTAAAGTAAAAACGATAGGCTGTAGTTGGTGGATGAACATTCTCAGAATAACAGGGGAAAAAAAAAATCCACTTGGAAATACATATTATAGCATGTTTGTATCTGAAAAAATATAAATATTGTGAAACAGAAATATAATGAATGTATATAACTCATGGTTTACAAAATTAAAATTGAAAAATAATTGGAAACTGAAAAACATGAATAAAGTGCACATTTAGAAAAAGCATAAACAAACAAAATAACACATAAGGGCAATAAAATGATGGCAGGATATTAGTGATGAAAGTGCTGATGGGGCATTATTGTGATTTAGGGGGAAATAAAAGTTAACATGAAAATCAAATGAGAGAGGAGACTTGCAGGGACCAGTAACTTTAATGGGCCATCAGCTGAAGGGTATGATGATCTTAACACTTCATCAGAGCTAAAAGATTAAAAGGAGATGAGCTACGCTAGTCCTCCAGTCTTCTGAGAAACAGAAAGATGGAATTACCTGTGCTATGATTTCATTAGGAGAAACACCTGTGACAGGAAATGGAGAGGGAACAGGGAGAAAGAAGGTGAGGGAATCATCGGGCCACGACTGCAGTCTGACCCCAAGAGAAGGAGAGAGGAAAGGGAGAAATTTTGGATGGAAGTGCCCCAGACTGACGGGCAGTCCCAGAAAGCTCCAGCAAGGCCAGACCACGTACCCCTGGAAAGAGCCTGCCTTAGTGTCCAACTCAGGCTCAGCCCTAGGCTGTGAGCAGTCTGGGAAATGTGGTCTCCTGCAAGCATAATGATGGCTTTCTGAATGTGACAACTGGGCCTCTGCGTCTGTTATGCAGTCTGGTACAGGAGATACGAGAACGCTTATCTTCCTTAAGCCTTCTTGATTCTTATATTTTCCCCTAAATTATCTTAGTAGAAACTGGCACATTTTCGATCACTAATCAGGCAGACAGAGAGCGTTACCTGAGACGCACATATAAAATCATACCTGATATATGGGATCATTCCCCACTGGTGCTAAGGACGAGGCTCAAACTGTTTCTTCAAGCAATCTTGTAATTTGCAGAATTCCAGGGGAAGACAGAGAAAGATGTGAAAAGTGAATAGAAAGGCCCAGATTTCCCTCTAGAGCACCTCAGCCGCAGTCAGGAAAGCCTTGTTATAAACACTTGTTGGGGAGGAAGAAATTTTCCTCTGCCTTTCTAGGTTCTGCTGGCTGGTTTAAAGAATCAAATTGTCATGAGACAGTAACAAGAGGAAACCAAACAAATTTTAACAACATGTGTATATGGGAGAGACCCAGGAAAACTGAGCAACTCACCAAAATGGCTGAAACCCTCACCTTAAATACCGTCTTCAGCTAAAGGCAAAGCAGGATGCTGGGGGGTAGTGGTTTAGGACTTCAAAAGGAGAAAGGCAATTGACATAGAGATGGAAAAGCAAATATTTGGTAAATGTTTGCTGGGCCTGGCAGAGACAGTGGGACACAGAAAGGAGTCTTAACAGGCAGACTTTGCTAGGTTTTTCCCTGTCCACACACCTAGCTCATACCACAGTTATCTAGGGTGATAGCTTCCTTCCTGGAACAGGTCCTCTATCTACATTCTTTTAGGCAGTTAGAGGGAAGGTCAACGTGTTTGGGGCCTCGATTGTTTTTAGCTCAAAATAATTCTCATGCCAAAGAGACATGTAGGGGTAACAAATTGTGTTCCCTTTCGTACTCCAAAAGGCATTGTGTACAACAGTTCCATCTCCTTGGCCCTCATACTCAGGCAAACATAGTGACACCTAAGGCCACGTTTCCCAGCACAGAAAACAGAACTTTTGCTTATAAGACGTAAGAAGAATCACAGTGTGTGTCGGTGCCACGTGGACCAACACAGGCTCTCTAAGAACAGTTTAGGATGATGATATGTTTTTTATCGTGAAATTCAGGGTCACCCATTGGCCATGCAAGGGTTATCAGTCACGAATTTTGTGGGTTTTTGCCGTGAGAAACAGATCGTCTACATGACAGAACACAATGAAAGTCAGCAAAGCTGAGATTCATGTGGCTGAAAATGACCTAAATCGACTTCCACTTTTGACTCCACAGATGCCAATTATTGGGGGTGTTTGGGCCAGTGTCGAAGGAGGTCGACAGCGAATATTTCCTGGGTGCCTGACCAGTCCATTGTAAACAATTATCTACAATGTGTGTGTTCTCACGAAATGATCCAGCTGGAAGAGGAAGCGGTTACCATAGAATGAAAATAATTTGGGAGCGTTAACTGCATCCTCATAGGACCTCACTGAATGCTCGCAATAAACATTTTGTAGATAATATTGACATAACTAAGAGAAAGATAATTTTAAAAGATACAAACAATGGTTGTGAGACTAAATAGTTTGCCTAATTAAAATGAGCAGAATTGCGATTTGAGCTGTATACTGTGGAGTCCAGAGTCTGTAGTATTAATCACTGTGATACAAGGCCTTTTAAAACCAAGCCCTTTATTTAAGAGATGATAAAATTGGTTTTGAAAGTTTTAGTGTTTACGAACACAAACCTAAATAAAGGGCATCCCAGAAACATAATGTCTCACCCTATTAGTATGAGTCTTACGATAAAGTCTCAGAGTCTATTCTGTTAAAGTAATACATACTGCAAATAAATAAATGAACAAAAATAAATGAATGAATGAATGTAAAATACCTATGATTTCATAGAAAGCACATTTCTCCTCCAACAAACCTTCTCTTCCAAGACAAATAACTTCCTGCAATGAGACTACAGCCTTCCTCTGAGAAAATTGAATTGTAAGTGTGGATTTTAATTTGGGAAATTTATATACCAATTAAAACCTGACTATTTTCATTTATTAAGCTTGGTCCCTAGCATACCATTGGGATTTTCCCCCAAATATCTGCATTATCTATGTCCACAGGAAGGAATAGACTATTCAGGTTTTTGAACTGTAGCAATCCGTGTAGCATTATTTTAACTGCCACGGAATTTGACTGCCTAATCCAAGGTTTTACACACAATTTGGTGCATTTATTTCACCTGAATGTCAGAACGGACTTCCATGTTAAATTGAAATCACCAGCTTGAAAAAGAAATCTTCAATATAACTTACATCTAAAAAGTTTTAACAAATGTGCATTACAGTCACACAGACATTAAAGTCAGTAACTTGTATGTGTAGGAAAATATACAGTAACACACACACACAATTTCTTTTCTGCTGAATTCCCAAATGAATAGTTAATTTTGATAATTCAACAGTCACTTCTAATCTTGAAAACAATATTTTTAAAAAATATTTCACAACTCAATAATAGATATTTAATCCAATAAATATCCATAAGTGGCATCTTTATATTAGACACTATACAAAAACACCGGAAGACATAAAAAGTGTATAATTTAGATCCCAGTCTTGCAATCTTTATAGTGATCTGTAATACAAATTATGCAAAGATGTTTACCTAAATGCAAAATAATATTTTTATGTGGAGTAAAGGAATTATTAATAGATGACACTTATTTTCGATAAGGCTTGAAAGATACTGAAAATGTGACAGCTTACGAGATCCCCTTAAATTAGATTTTTCAGAGGTTCTTTGGTATTAAAACACTATTAATTTGATTATTCCTTCTGATTTTCCAAACAATAAAAAACTCTTTTGTGGTGGACGATTGTTATCCTATATTTAACCTACATACACACACACACACACACACACACACACACACACACACACACACGCACACACACACATATACATGCTTGGAGGTCTTTATGTGGCCTCTTCTAACTTACGGATCCAGCATCACCCATTCTATCCCAGAGAAGAAGATTTTTTAAAATGCTGAGTGAAAAAACAACTCTTTTGCTTTTTAAAATAATACTACATTATAACCTGTTAAATATAAGGATAACCATCTAACGATCAGATAATTGGAGCAGATTAACAAAATATTGAGTAACTAGAATTCAAATTTCCTATGCATCTAAGCAAATGTTTATGCCTATACGAATGCCTAATATAAACTTTTGATAGAATGGACCTATAACATTAAGACATTTGTAAATATAACAAATATAACAAAGCTTTTGAGAATGTACTGAATCTACTTCTACTGTCTTAATATATCCCATATGAAAAATAAGAACGGCGAAACAACTTGATAATGGGCATTAATAATCAATTCATTATCTATCTTTGTTTAGACATAAAGCAGACCCAAGCCAAGACTTACAAACTATCTACATTAGGCAATTTTTCCATTTTACTAGAATATGAGAATCTCTGGGAATTAATCCTATTCTTTTATGTGGCCTTGACGTAGTCTAATAAAGAAGTAGTAATTACTCCCAAAGCTTGTATTAAACTTGACTTAATTGCCCAGAATTATTTAGTTATTTGGAGTATGCTGATTCTGACCTTTAAATAATGCTGTCTGAAAGAAATAATATAAAATGCATTCAGCACATAAAAATTATACATCTTTCACTTTATGTTGGTGATTTCTTTTTATATAGACCTCGATACAGAATTGTTTAAAAGATATTTACTGGTTATCACTAGACTCACGATTTCTCTTCTTAACACTAAAAGCATCTACAAAATTTAACTAGAAGAAAGATGATTATTTCAAAAGTACTATGGAGTCATATCAATTATTAATCTTCTTTGTTTTAAAATCAAAGAATATATGAAATACATTTTTAACATGCATGCATTAATATAGTTGCATCTTATATGCATGCTTGATTTTGAGTTATTTTCTGTATCTTAGTAAGAGCAAAACTTCCAATTACATTTTGAAATACCATATGATATCACTTACATGTGGAATCTAAAACACAACACAAATGATATCACTTATATGTGGAATCTAAAATACAACACAAATGAACTTATCTACAAAACAGAAACAGACTCACAGACATAGAGAACAGACTTGTGGTTACCAATGGGGAGGCAGGTTGGGGGGGAATGAATTGGGAGTGTGGGATTAGTAGAGGCAAACTAGTATATACAGGATGCATAAACAACAAGGTCCTCAAGGTCCTACTGTATAGCACAGGGAACTATATTCAACATCCTGTGATAAACCATCATGGAAAATAATATGAAAAAGAATATATATATCTATACTATAACTGAGTCACTGCTGTACAGCAGAAATTAACACAATATTGTAAATTAACTGTACTTCAATAAAATTTTTAAAAATTTTAAATAAGTAAATACATTTTCAAGTATAGGTGTTACTAAATGATAGATCTTACAACCCAAACCAGGGCCTTTGCAACTTAAGGTACTGATTTTTCTAGAAGTGTAATTTACTGAGAAATTTGCAACCACAAAAATATTTACAACACCTATATCATTTTGCAGTTGCAGGTTGAATAAAACAAAATTTGTTTTACTTTAGCCTATAAAGTTTGAGACTAGTAAATTGATCTTGACATCATTTCCCACTGATCATGGACAGAGACCCAGACTCAGGATCCATCTTCAAGTATATCTCTAGAAGGTTATTCCTAATCTATCACTGTTGACATACAACAAGTAACTGTCCACGCTGGGTGTTTGTCCCTTCGTAGAAATACTAATTAGCAAAAAAAAGATGCAACGGAAACTCACACATTATACATTTTTAAGAATAATATGACAAGAGACATTAGCAGTTCTACTCTGAAAGGATATATCAGCCTTTCACGGAAAAGGTTTCTAGTGAATCTGTGAGCAAGACGAAGCATGGATCTAAAATGTGAGTGTAAAGTATCTATTTAAATTTTAAAAAATTAGACTCAACAAATTTACCTCACTGTTATCTCTTTTTTTAGTTTTTAGAAATATATCTTTATTGTTATTATTATTAAAAATATAATTTCTTCTAAGGAACAATTTAGAAGATGTTTCTCATGTTACTCTGATAACTTGAGCAATACCTTCAGTAAATGAAAGCAAGCTGAGGCAAAAATAAATAATAAATTCAGATGGCAAGCAAGTAAAAGTTTTCATGAAAATGAAAGGCAGAGCCAAAGCACCATTTGCATACATCAATGTTCTAATGCTACTTTCTGCTATCATCCACAGCTTTTTACATCTGTAATGGAAATTGTATGAATGGACGAATTATTAATTTGTACAAGCCTTAGCAGAGAATGAAAGCTGGCTTAGCATATTCTGTGACATTAGTAAACAATCTTAAAGTAGATTAGAGAGACTCTGTCTGGTTAAGTGCATATATATATTATTTTAATATGTTTTCAGCACCATTTTCCAAATTAAATTGAATAGTGAAGCGGCCATGTTTTTACTGAACAGAATAAGGAATGGCCATTTTGCATTAAGATTGGGAGAGAAGACATTTCTCCTTAAAAGCATTAGAGATGCAATGTGCTGCATTTTGAGTTGCATTTTATCAATTTATTTGACTTGGAATACAGTGATACATAAATGTTAGTAGTCACAAAGCGCTTGGCAAGCAGGTGTGGCATGCTTTGCCGGTGGAGAGCTGACATTTTTATGAGATCTCTCAGCTGGAGTAGCAAAGGAGCATGGGAAGAGTAAAGGAAAAACACCTGTCACCCAGTCATTTTATCTTCAATTGTAACATCTTGAAGGGAAAGAAATTACATTAAAATGAAAAATCTACCATGAATGAGATAGAGGCATTATATCCACGCCTTTTGAAACTATTACCTTCACAGTGAGAGAATTTTTAATGCCTAATATTATTTCTCATCAGAATATATTCAGATAAATGTATGTTTAAGGAGCTAAGATGCATGATATACTATGTATGATAAACTACAACCTAAAATATATGTTCCTTTCCTTCTCTTTCTCCTTTTTTCTTTGTGCTGTTGGAAATGCCTTAATGGAGTCACATTCTCTCAGTCAACGTTTTGACAAGTGCTGACTTGGTCAAGAGAACAATGTTAGATTCCAGAAAAAAGAAACACATTAAGGACGACATGGTGCCTGGACTGATCATCTTGTCGTTTCAAATGAGCACCTGAAACGTGGCTCCATCATCTACACCAAGAAAACAAACTGAGAAAGAGACAGCCCCTTATAAAGAGACTAAAGGAGACCTGGTTACAAAAAGCATAGCCTAAATTGGACCGAGTACTCAGAAGTTTTCCAGAAGGACAGATAACAACAGGATCGGAAGGCTACAATGAAATTATATCCTGAGGGAAAATATCACTCTTGAGAAAATAGACTTGGGGAGCACAAAAGGAGTACATTAATTACATATTATAAGTGGGAAAGGGAATAAAATATCTTTAGTAAAACCAAGAAAACATGATTGCCAGAATAATTAAAAACAGATCTGCAATCACCGAATGGAGATGATTCAGGGGGTCAGAACGCTTTCTTTTCCCTGTGGTCACCCTTTTCTCTAACCTTATCCCCTGCAATCTGAGGACAAACCAAAAATTACTAAGGACTGATTGAGCTGTAAGCTTAATTACCAAGTTAATGGGCATGGACTTTGTAATTTTATTCAAAGTCTAATGTAGGACAATTGGTTTTCTGGAAAGTAACATCAGAGAAAAGACAGACGTAAAACTTAGGCATGAAAACAATTCTATCAAATTATAAATACACCTATTATTTTAAGATATTGTAGAAGAAAGTACTGAATACCCAGATGGGATATTCTTTTAAAACTCCTGTTTTCCATTTCTTTTAAGTCTCATACCTCCCTTCAATAGAGTGATTGCACTTGAAACTGAAGGGAGCTTCCTTGATCCACTTTAGATTCCTGTTTTCAAGTCAAAAAAGAAACCTCAGCAAAGGAAAAACAGCGAAAAGAGGAACCATGGGGAGAGAGGCGAAGAGAATAGCTTTAGAAACAGAAGGAGCATCTCTAAGCATCATTTAGAAGATTTTGGTGGAGATGCAATAAAGGAGAGAGGCAGCTAAACTGGAGATATGATTATTTAATTTCCACCAACGAGCCTGCAATTATCAGCTGAGCTTTGACAAAATGATCTCTTGGAACAGTTATGCACACATCTTTATAAAAGATGGAAAATTCTCTCCCCACACTTCATCATCATAAGCAAAAGAGGAAAACCTTCATCAGTGAAGAGATGTACACAGATGACAAGAAGCTAAGTGGCTGACAAAATATAATTGCTCACCCTGACTTTCACATTTAAAAAAATTAATTAGGTAGTCATATTAAAAAAATAAAAATTTACTAAGTTGTTACTCTGGAAGTAATAAAATGCAGGCATAAAAGCCAATTCATTTATCGAAAGACTTTTATAAGAGAGGCACAGTTAATGGTGGATGTGGGGATATAGCAACGAACAAAATAGATACAGTCCTGCCCAGATGATGTTCTGTACCAGTGGAGATGTTCTATATATAATAATAATAGAAATAATAACATGAAGAAGGAGGAAAAGAAGGGAAAGGAAAAGTATAAAGCTACTGGAGAAAAAGGATTGTGGACAGTCTACTAGATGACTCATGAGTTTAACATCTGTTCCTTGATAAATTCATCTTCATGATACTATCACCAAGAAGAGATGTACTTCTGAGACATAAACTGAAAAACAAATTCATTAGTGTAAATCTAAAATTAAATGTATTAACTCACAGTAAAAGAGCAATATATTACCTTACATTCCCTCTGCAGAGGTTGTAGTATACATCTTTAACTAATCAGTCTTCCTTCATATGTTTATGCCACGAATGCGTTGTATAAGAATCTTACAATAGAACTTACAATTTGCAATAATCTTAACACTTCCATTTGTCCAGTCCCAATCCAATATCGTCATAAATACATTCTAATTTTACACACTCTAAAAGCCTCACTACACTGTTAATATCAATTTTGTTAAAACGGTCAATTACTTTTTAACAAAATTTAAATAATAAGACAAAGCATTTATTTACCTATACATTTGCCATTATTCACGTAAAGAGATTAAGGTCTGCAGAGAGAAGAAAGCTTGCCAAACATCTGGCCTTATAATTGTGACATGATTCTGGATTATTTGGGTGGGACCAATGTAATGACAAGATTCTTGGGAGAAGATAAAGGTAGAAAAGAGGGATATAGTGAAGCATTATGAGGACTTGACAATGAAGGTAGAGAGAAAGAGGCATAAGCCAAAGAACACAGGAAGTTTCTAGAAGCAGGACCAGGAAAGACACACATTCTCCTCCAGAGTCTCCAGAAAGGAATGCAGCTCTGCTGCCACTGTGATTATAGCTCATTAGACTCACATTGGCCTTCTAACACATTGAACTGTAAGATAAAAAATTTGAGTTGTTTTAAGCCATTAATTCTGTGGAAATGTGTTCCACCAGCCACGGCAAACTAACGCCCCCCCCCCCGCCCTTACACTGGGAAACTCTGGGGGGCAGCCAGCTAGGTCTTGTCATCTTTATTTTCTGCTTCTCAGGGATAGCTATCCTTTGTTGCCTAATGTCCAATGTGTTGTAGATGGCTGCTTTATTTTATACATTAAAAAAAAATGTTCTAGGTTGTTCCAGGCAGAAGAGTAAATCCAGTCTCTATTTCTCCATCTTGGCCAGAAGCATAATTCACCAATATTTCTTAATGATAAAAAAAATATTAGTGAACTCAAAGCTCTTTTCTTTCCAGTAGAGCAATTAATTTATAAAAGATTAATCAAGTTAGTTAACCTCATTTTACTTTCATGATTCTTCCTCAGTGATATTGGCTGCAATATTCTAGATAATCTAAGGTGGATAACTTCTTTAGAAGAAATATTTGTCCCATAAAGTACTGTTCAGTCATTACCTCCTGCATGAAGATGGGAAAAAATATGCTGCATAGTCCAATGCCAGTGGATGTCAACCAAGAGAGGTGAGGAAAAAGTAATTCTTGTCTCCCAGGAGAATGGCAACGAGCTAATTACCTAAATTAATTTGTGGAGATCTAAAATCTGGCCTTTTTTCAGAGAGCTGGGGAGCCTGATTGAGTCAGAAAAGAGTCACTTTAGCCAAGACTCTGAGACTGATGTCTGAATTGAAAATGCCTTTCTCTCTGTTACAAAGATAAATAGACCCAACAATAAACCAGTCACACTACTCCTCTAGCATGTTCTCTCCCTAAAATCTACATATGTAGAGAGAGTACAGAGTTCTCTCTACTGACTTTAAGCAGAGAAGTGGGGCAAGGGGTGAGGGCGTAAGCACACAATTCACATATGTACAGGCCTCAGGCTCAAATAACCAAATATCTTGGACTCCAAGAAAAACAAATTGATCTCAGCAACCAGACAGCTCCAGTCTGTATCCCAAATACTTCCTCCCTGAATACTGCCTATGTTGGTTCCATGAATTTTATTTTTTTCCATGATTTACTTTCAGCAAAATTACCTATCTGCATTTTTTGCATTAATAAGGTCCTGTTTTCCACAAGCCTCAACTAAACATGCCGCATGGAGGATCCCATGTGCCACAACTAAGACCTGGTGTAGCCAAGATAAATAAATAAATATAAATTGGGTAATGTCGTCAATTAAATTTCAGCTAAATTGTCAGAGTTTACAACTGATTACCCCCTTTAATTAGACTTTGAAGACGTGTGTGCCTGTGATCTTATTTTTCCCTTTCAGGAGTCAGGCATATTGGCCGATGATATATTCACAGGGTGGCGGGAGTGGCTGGGGAGATGGGGAAAGCCAAATTGCATTTTCTCCATTTTGTCATTCTTTACGAATTCAGGAGCCTAGGAATGGTGTCCCGAGGAGGGCGGGGGAGAAGCCTATTCCCCTACAGCCGAGATTTGGCGATTCTTGATTTCCAGTCCTCGTCCTAGGAGCCCCTGAAGCCAGAGAAGTTCCCCACGCACTGGCTCTGACTGCAGCCCTGCATGGCGCACGCCCGCTCCTGTGCTGAGGCTGTGCCTTGTTGACTGTCTGCTATGCAGAGGCCCTGGGGCAGGAAGGAGCCCTTAGGCGGTTCCTAAGGGGAACTCCTGGAGGCATGTGAGGGGGGCTGCTGCCTTGTTAAAACCTAAGGTGTGCATTGTTTTTCCTGTTCTCATTGGTGACAAGACACACAAAGTTCCAGCCGGGTCACTGTGGAGGGCAGGGAATAAAAACACTAGCTGGGCAGACTCTCTCCTCAAAACCATCTCCTTGGTGTGGCCTTGAACCTCCTCTGCCCCAACCTGCCATGACCTTCCCACGCGAGTCACTTTCTGCTTATCCCCCCAGGGTTTTTCCACGTGGCTTCTCGTTTCTTCTCACTTCCGGGGCGGCAGCTCGGGAAGCACAAGCCCCTCCCTTCTGGCTCCGGAACCCACCACCCTCTCCGCATCCCCGTCCCGGGCGTCCAATCAGCCCTCAGCTCTGACACCAGGACCACAGTCACCGTGTGTTACCTCCACGCCGCCAACTGTCCACACTGAAGCCAGAGGGACTGCTTGCAAAGATAAAATAAAATGTGACTCTATTAGCCACCCACTGAAAAGGAATTGTAATCCCAGCATGTCCACCCTTCCTGATCAGGCTGTTCACGACCTGGCCCTGCAGCCTCTGGAGCCCAAGAACCCTGCACTTTTCCCACCACTCTCTCTTCTTCCCCAGTGATTGTCTTGCATTTCTCTAAATGTCCTGTTCTCCATCGTGAACTGGGAAACTGATGTTTGTTTTCTCTCCCAGAGTGATTTTTATCATTTTTCTTGAATTTTAGTTTATTTAAATCCAATCAGACATTCAGAACTCTTTTTTTTTTAATAGACGCATAGGTGACTTAGAATGTCGTGTTAGTTTCAGGTGTACAGAAAAGTGATTCAGTTATACGTATGTATATGTATATATACACACATGCCCCCCCCACATTTTATGTATATATTCTTTTTCAGATTCTTTTCCCTTCTAGGTTGTTATAAAATATTGAGTATAGTTCTCTGTGCTATACAGTAGGTCCCTGTTGGTTATAGAATCCTCTCTTGTATACTTCCAAAAACCTTTCCGTTTTAAAATTTACATTTACTGGTGGGATTTTAACATTTACTATCTGTCACTCACCTTTGTTTCCACTCAGCAGAAAATGTGACTATTTTCACTCACTTTGTGTCTAGTAGTTAGCATGTTATCTGTATATAGTAAATATTCCAGACATATTTTTAAGTGATGGAATACATACTAAAATTAAACTGTGTGTATCCTCAAATAAAGTATTGGGTTGGCCAAAATGTTCATTCAGGTTTCTCTGTAACATCTTTCAAAAAACCTGAACCAACTTTTTGGCCAACCCAATACTTTAAATGATTCACAGATAGTGTTTCTTCCACATTTGTTCTGAAATACAGAGTTTGGGATATGCATTTCATCATGCTGACCTTTCACTTGACCCTTCATTACACAGTCTGCCATTTGCTCTTTGGGACATATTTTTAAAGGCATCCTTCCTTCTTTCTTGGATGTAGAAAAATTAAAATTTGATTTCACATGGAAAATTATGTGACTTTTTGTTTGTAGGAAACACAATATGTTTCCTTAATGACATACGAACATTTCTTCCCAGTGATGAAAGCCTGACAAAAGTACAAAAATTTTACTGTAAAAATATTTGTCATGTCTGTAAATCATGTGTTGAGATGAGAGAGGCTGATTATGAGGACAGTTCATCAGCACTGGAGATACAGAGAGAGACTAAATATATGTCAGTCTACGGAGCAGAAACAGAAGCCAACTCAAGGTCTCAGTTGACTGTTCCCATTAAAATTAAAAATGCCGCATACATACCGCTCACAGTATTCCTATTGATATGTGTCCCTCTAGCTTCTGACTTAAATCTTTCCGATTCGTCTGATCCCATGTCAGTTCCACACCCTACAGGAGCCTTTCCTGAGTGCCTGTTCATTGTGCTATATTGGATGGGGTGGTGCATATTGTCTGTACTAGTTATTTAATGCTTAACAGATGCCACACCATGTTTCTTTTTTTTCTTTTATGAATATGCCCTATCTCACAAACTAATCATAAAATATGTCAGCTCAGAGACCAACACTTAATTTCCTTTGCCAGATACGTACAATCCAATCGGGAACATAGAGAATATCATTAGCCTAAAGAAACGAGAATACAAACTTTTTACATTTGACCAACTCGGACTTAAAATCCAACTCTGCCACTTTGGTTGTATGAGCTTGAAAAAATTATTTAACCACCCTGACACAGTTTCTTTATCTATATACATCAACAGGTGAGACTAGAGAATAAAATATGTAAACCATTGCCATAGAGTTAATGCTCAATAAATTACACCACCTGCCTTTCCAGAGTTGAATATATAGAACAGAGGTGAAAAGTTCTTAAAAAGTAGATTTTTCCCAAAGAGCAAAACCATGACATTTTCAGGCCCCTGTGTGCTATGGCTCCTGACAAAGCTTTTCTCACAGAAATCAATACTTGTGAATAAGTTGTATTAGGTTATATTGTATGTTCTAGTGATGCAAAAAAAAAAAAAAAAAGCTTCCTCCATAAAGTTGTTTTAAAAAAGGTATACTGCAAAAGTAGATTTTTTTCTTACATAAATTTGTGAAATTTACTTTCTTCTTTAGAGCATTTAATTGTCTGCAAAGAAAAGAAATAAGCCTTAGCCTTTCGGATATTCAGTGTAACCTTTTCTGCTTGAAAACGTCTTGAAAGGCACAGCCTCTTCTGCAGCAGGTGTGGTTTTAATGATGCTTTGATGTCATATGTCAAACCTCATCACTTGCTGTGAGGAGTGACATTTCTCTTGAAAGCCCCTAGCAATGGCAATGCAAGTTGTTGGCGGGCATCTCACACGATACAAACAGCTCCTGAAGCCAGCGCATTTCTTTTCAGCCTTCTGCAAGGTTGCACAGAGGCTGCAACCATTTCCACTATACATTATCTTTGAGGAAGATAGTTTATATATTCACAGAACTTGGGTGGGATACCTTTTCTTAGCCATTACTTTATGAAACTGCTTTAAAATCTGGTCATTGCACTCGTTCACTTTTTGAATGTTCATTCTACATATTTTTGTAAATTATCATGCGGGTTTATAAGATAGTAAAACATATAAACCTTAAACCATATTTAAGAAATTTAAGATTTCCCTATTATACCTTGTTTCTGTTACCAAAATACATTTTCCACATTTTTACTTATCAAATCTTTGGAAGTCATAGTTTAAAATAGTTTAAAATTCTACCTATCAAAGCTCCATGTTTAGTGGGTGACAGATAGAGGAAATACTTGAAAGAAATATTCTCTTTTTAGATTACTAATGCAACTTTACCGAAGCAAGTTGAAAGATCATTTGAGTTCACTACTTTTCCACCTTGTTTGCCAAACTGGGTTGGAACCAGGAATCCTGGGAACGTTTTATGAATCAGAGTACACAAGTCCCTGGCAAAGTACTTTCCTCCCAAATTCTCTCAAGAAATCTCCTCAGAATGGCAACCCCCATGACTGAGTTTCTCTGTTTATGGAAAGTTGTTGCCGTTAAGAATTCACCTGACAGAATGCGGCACGCTTTTAATCTCCAAAGGGGTCATCAGGGAATCCATGATCTTAGTGGGTTTCTTTTTAACAACTGTTAGATGAAATATTATTAAAAGAGGTTATAGAAAGCCACTCATTTACGCGGATTCAAAAAAATTTATTGTTTCACTTGTAAGACTCTATAATGAAGCAGAGTGTATTATTCAGTACACGTTATACTTTAATTTCCTGTATTTCATTATAAAAACCTTGAAATGTAGAAAATTTGCAAGTATACAGTGAATGCGGATATGGGGCGCTACCTAACTTCTGCAAGAATCAGTTGGTACAGTTCTGTTTATTGCACGTATACCTACCCAATCCTATATCCATCTATCAATGCTTCTTATTTTTAAGATATTCATATTTTTCCTCTCCATCCTGTATGCTATAAACTAGAGTTTAATTTATTTTTATGCTTAGTTAACACTTATGGAATTGGAATTCCTTGGGAAAGCTGTAACTTCAGTTTGTTTAATACATTTCCACTTAATCTATTAACCTTGACCCCAAAATCCTAAAGTGAAAAATAGCAAATCAAATGCAACAATATATTCATTTTCCAAGAATAGTGCTACTTGTTGAATGTACTTCATCTCAGGTAGGTAAGGATAAGATGATATTAGGAAAACAAATGATAGTATTGTTGTCGTTGGCATAGCTTCATGGCCATAGAAATGATTAACTATTTCTATGCACCTTTGGAAGTACACTAAGAATCAATTAAATTTGATTCTATCTGGCAAATATTAATCTTAACATATTTTTCTTTCCCTCAGCCTCATGGGCTTAGAGGAAAGACAGATTCTGGGTCACTATATGACCCATCCTGTGACCTATGGCTAGGATGCCTTCCTCCCTGCTCCACGATTGGTAAGGGAAAAATATGAACACTCTGTTTATGAACGTTAGGGAAAATAATGACAGAGTGTTTCATCCTCTCCCCGCCTTTAACTTCATCCATGAGGCAAAAAAGGACCAGAATCTCAGAAAATTTTTCTGCCAAAATCTCTTTTAAAAACTGAGGTTGTGTGCCTATCTGTTCCCTCCCTGCCCGCTCCCTTCCTTACATGTTCCTCACGCAACACACAGCACTCAAACCATAAAGAGAGAAAAGTCTCTTTCCTTAAATACATAAAAACTCTCTCTCCCTCTCCCTCTCTCATCATTACTTAATTATTTGGTGCAGAATGAAAAAAGAAAAAGAAAACCAACATGGAGTTTGTGGACATCTATTTCATTCCTTTGTTTATCGCAGGAAAATAATTCTTAGAACGATTCTGCAGCTCCTCCTGTAGCCACTTCTTAATAGATGCTTTGTTTTCTTTTCTCCATGTCCTAACTGCAGCCAGCAATCATGTACCGCCAGGCCCCCTCATAGACTATCTTCATTGGGTTTTGTGCTCTGTTTGGGTCATTGCTTTGTACCAGTAAACAGTCAAGCTTTCAAAAATCACCTGGCAGGGAAAAGGAGCAAAGAACAAGCCTGGTGTTCCTGGCAGGGTACAGAGCCATGGGCAGAAGGTGTGCCCTAAGGCAGAACCCAGAGGAAAGCAGACAGGAACCACAGTCACCCTGGTCAACCTTTTTGAATGAGTGAGCCTATCAATAATTCAGGCTTACCGTCTTTTTTAAAAAAATGCTTTCTTTGTCTTTGAAAAATGTTTCTGGCATCCCTCTGAAAGGGAGGGGCACACATGCCCACTATATACTAAAAAGCAAACAAACAACACAGGGAAATGACGGATTAAAGAGAATGCACTCTTCGTGAAGTAGAAGGAAGAAAAGAAACATCGCAAAAGTTTCACCTTTGTCAATGAAGCAACTGCCAAAGGATTAATCTCCAAAATTTATAAGCAGCTCATGCAGCTCAATAACAAAAAAACAAACAACCCAATCCAAAAATGGGCAGAAGACCTAAATAGACATTTCTCCAAAGAAGATATACAGATCAACAAACACATGAAAGAATGCTCAACATCATTAATCATTAGAGAAATACAAATCAAAACTACAATGAGA
>NC_041232.1:81994787-82067140 GCF_002837175.3 Physeter macrocephalus | reverse complement strand
AGAAAAACAAATACCGTATGCTAACACATACATATGGAATCTAAGAAAAAAAAATGTCATGAAGAGCCTAGGGGTAGGACGGGAATAAACACAGACCTACTAGAGCATGGACTTGAGGATATGGGGAGGGGGAAGGGTAAGTTGTGACTAAGTGAGAGAGTGGCATGGACATATATACACTACCAAACGTGTGGTGGATAGCTAGTGGGAAGCAGCCGCATAGCACAAGGAGATCAGCTCGGTGGTTTGTGACCACCTAGAGGGGTGGGATTGGGAGGGTGGGAGGGAGGGAGACAAAAAAAGAAGTTTCACCTTGCCATTGAAATGAAGTCAGAGATAAAACAAGAAAAAACAACACCACCACCTCAGAGGAGACTGTGAAATACGGACACTTTTTTTAAATTTGAAAAACCAGAATAATTTTTACTTATCTTTTATGCATGCTTTAGGCCATAAATTGATATGGTTTTATCTATGAGTTTAAGAATTCATGATTCAATTTTGAAGAAATTGAATAGTATCTATAAAATGATACTTACTCACCACTATTCTAAGATATTTTTATAGCATTTTGAGACCAAATCTAAAGTAAAACTCTTCTTCCTTAATTCCCTAATTTTGGATGTCTCTGTGAAAAACTGACATTTATCCCTGACATTCATTTGAAAAATAGGACTAAAGTCTCAAAATGCATACCATAGAGCACAAAGGTCTAGATAACATAGTGCTATATAAGGGAAGGAAGCATTCATGATTGGATAAATAGGAAATAAGTACCCTGGTGGAGGCATGCCAAACTGAACATCAGGCAAACACCTTCCTGAACTGCCCACCCAGCCCAGAGTGTGAGGGTCTTTGTCGTACTTCCTCACGCTCTCTTCTGCTCCGAAGACACCAAATTAATTGCAATTTTTTGGTTGGCCATGTGCTTGCTTCCTGAAGTGCCTTTGGACAGGAGTTTTGAGAGCGTGAGGAAACTAGACAAACACAGAGCCTTGAGCCACAACATGAAGAGGAAACAGAATGTTTGACCCTCTTACAACACCAATGGTCAGAAGAGATTTATCATTATTATTATTGTTATTTTAGCTTAAACCTCAATTTTACAGTTTATTATCCTGATAAAAATTTCATCCTGGTAGGAAAGGTATACTGTGGGAAAATAAAGAGAAAGTGGGAGTCACACAGAATTTAGACGCTGCTGGCAGAAAATGCATAGAAAGACAACATACATCCTACAGAAACAGAAGGGTCATCTGTCTTACAGAAAGAGGTTAAGCAGTTAATCCCAACCATGAAACTGAAAGGTGAAACAAATGAAGCTGTAACCGAGACACTTGTTCTTTACCTCGAAAGCTATATATGTACCTTCCCCCGTCACTTCTAATGTATATTTCCTTTCATAGCCAGGTAGCCTTGAATTAACTTTTGTCCCTGTGGGTCTTTTGGTCCATGTGCCTGATGTCTTTTTTTTCCCGATAGATAAGGTTCAGTCTAGTGATGGGAAAGTGTCAGACGCTTCCCTTTAGGAAGGAGAAAGGGAGTATACGAACCCTGAGCTAAATATTTATTCTGTTAACTCCAAATCGCCTTCCTCACCGGGTTAAGACCTTCCTCATCTTTCGTTCAGATTATCATCTAGAGCAGTCAGCATTCTATTTTCTTCTTCATCTAACTGTGTCATCTTCAAATCTGTACTTCGCACTGATGCAGAGTAAGCCATCCATAATCAAAATATCATTCACCTGTTTATAAAAACGTCAATGAACCCAGATGCTATAGGGTACATTTTAAGATCACTAATAGAAAAAACAGTTCTACTCTGGGCTACTCATAGTATGGTTCTTCAACAGGTGCCCTTTAACTTTAATTTTAATTTACCTGATTATTAAAGAGATTGAGCCCTTTGCCATTCAGACACTGTCTTCTTAATGTACTTTGTTGATGATTGTGTCCATTTATTTATTGAAAAGATTTTTTTTTTTTACTAATTTTTAGGAAATCTTTATATACTCTGGGCAACAGCTTTAGTTGTGTACATGAGTATATATATATATACAGATAGATAGATAGATCTATCTATCTATGTATCTTCTTCCAAAGAGCGGCTTGCTTTATCACTCTCTTGACTGTCTCTTTTAATGAACAAAGGTTCTTAATTTTAATGTGCTCCAAATGAGCATTTATTTCCCTTGTACTAGTAGTAATGGACAATTAAAAAAATCTTACTCCAAAGACAAAAAGTTATTCTCCCTTGTTATTTTTTAGAGGTCTTTTACAATTTAAATCTATAGTCAGCTTGGAATTAAGGTTAGGTACGGTATGAAGAAAGCATCAGATATTATATTTTTACAATTAATCAGGACCAATTAATGAAAAGAGTGCTCTTTCCTCACTGGTCCATGGAGCCGCATTTGTCAAGATTAAGTACGTGTGTGTGTGTCCTTGCAGAGTCTCTCCTGTGCCTAATTACTGCTCCTCTATCCTTGCATCCATCTCATACTCTGCTAATTGCTGCAGGTTCACCATCACTTTTGATATCTAGAAAAAAATGTCTTCCGCTTGTTGTACTTCTTTAACTGTCTGACCTAATGTTGGTTCCTTTCACTGCCATGGAAACATTGCATTCTGCTTGGAGGAAAATGACTTCCTGGGATTTATCTTTGGTATTTGGTATAACACTAAATCTCTAGAGTATTTTTTGTGTGAACAATTGGTTCTTTAAATTAAACATGGAGCCTTCCAATCCATGAGCATAATACATTCCTCCACTTAGTTGTCTTTTTCTCCCTACAAAACTGAGTCATTTTCTGAGAAGAAATCTTGTACATTTCTTAAGGTGTTTGTTCCTAGAAATCTGTTTTTTTATGGCGTTGTAAATGGTAAAATTGTATTTTCTCATTAGCTAATTCTAGTATAAAAATGTAAATGATTTCTATATAATAATTTCGCATCTGAGAACTTTGCTCAGCTCACTTATTAACTAAGAGTCCACAGAATATTTTGAATTTTCCATATAATCAAATAAAATGCCTTCAAATAATTAACATTTTATTTTTTGTCTTTCTGTTGTTGTTCATTTTGTATTCTTTCTTTTGACTTACTTCACTCTCCAGAAACACCAGTAAATTTAAATACAAATAGTGAGCATCTTGTCAATAGTTCAATATTTGGCAAGTCATTTTCTGCAGCGTTTGGTACATAATATTTTGAAGATTCATGATTTCTTTTTCATTGTTAGAATTTTAATACCATAAATTTTCTTGCAACTATCAAGATCATCATGTGGTTTTCCTTTTTTTGTTAATCTAGTGAATTACCTTGATTGATTTTGAAACTTTAAAAAATTTTAAATATGTACAAAAGTAAAAATAATAGTTCAGTGTATCCCCACATATCTATCAGGTTCACCAGTTACCGACACGTAGCCAATATTATTTTATCTATACTCCCCCCACCCCTTCCAGGGACTATTTTGAAGTACTACCCAATTCCAGTTTTACACCTGAACAAATTAACAGTAGTGATCTAATATTATACAAATCTGCTATTCGGTTTCCCTCAGTTTTCCCCAATATATTTCCTCCAATAAATATATACTTACTTATCTATGATGATTGATTCACTTGAATTGTAATCCAAACACATCCCTTAGTCTATACCCACCCTCACATTTTTATTTTTCTTAATTTACTTCATGAAGACACTAGATCAACTTTACACATTTTGGATTTTGCTGATTGCTTCCTCAGTGGTACTTAACATGTTTTTCTGACCCACATATTTATTGTAAAGTACAATTTATATCTAGGGTCTTGATCAGATTCAGTTTCTTAATGTGGCAAGAATAATTAGTGGCCGCTGTTTTTTAAGCCCTGATATAATACACTGTAAACATAGAACGTTTGGTTGTCCCTATTTTTTGATATGAAGATTAATCAGTATTTTCAGGCATTTGGAAGCTAACACATCCATTATAAAATTCACTATCATTTTTTCTTTTATTACCCATTGATTTTAACAGACATTTGTGATCATTTCCTTGAAATATTATTTAGTTGGGCATTATAAAATAGTGAAGTTATAATTCTGACATTTTTCTTTGACTATTTGGTAGGTCTGGGGTAAAGGTCATGCAGAAACGACAAAGTATTTTTCTTTGTGATTTTCAGATAGTGACTTCTTTTCATAGAATCTTCTAAAGCTGAACAATTTGTATTAATGCAAAAGTATGACCTCATGCATCATATACTGGCCATGTTTAAACAAACTGCAGGTATTTCTATTTTTGATGTTCTAATTACCCCAACTTTGTTCAGTGGCATCCTATAATGTATACAGTGCTATCTCCTTTCTTTCTTGTTTTAGGTCTCATCATATTTTTATTATGTTAAAATTTTATTTATTATTAAATATTTTGTTTTATCTAATAACCAGCTGTTGTAGCAGCCAGAGAATCCAGAATCACTATCTAGTACTCATAGCCAATGAGGAAATTGAAATACCGTTAGTATTATTGTTTATTCAATTAATTTGTTATCTTTACAATTCCCTGTCTTCTATTTAGTTTAAGTGTAATTATGATCTTCCTCTATTTTCTTGAGATGGAATCTAAGATCATTAATGTTTAGCATTTCTCCTTTTATATGATTTTAAAGCTAAATATTTTCCTCTAGGGACTACTTTAGCATCATCCTACAAATATGACATTTTATTATTTTTAAATTAACAAAGATTCTAATTACCATTACATTTTCTTCTTTGGCTTATTACTTAAAGTGTGTTTTTAAAATTTCTAAACATTTAAGACTGTATTATTATTTTTATTATTAATTTCTAACTTACCTCTACTATGGTCAGAGGATATTTTCTGTATAATTCAATCGTTTGAATTTTGTTGAAACTTGCTTCATGAGACCAGCATATTAATAGGTTTTCTTTATAACCCTTAGGTTCTCAAAAAGGGTCTGTATATTGTGCTGTTCTTTGTGGTGTTTTACATATGTCAGAAATGTCATTTGAGTTGTTTCCTTGCTCTGTAATTCTGTTCATGTTCATTCAGTTTTGAGAGAAGTATGCTTACATGTATTTAGATGATTTAGGATTTGACTCTCATTTTTATTTTATTATACTGAATGGAAATGTTATTAATTTCATATAGATAGATAATGCTATTGCTTCCCTGTGAATTGAAATTTTTATCATAATGAACTCTCTCTCTTATCATTAGTAATCCTACCTGCCATTAAATATTATTTGGTACTCATAGAGTGATATCAAGTATATTCTGGTTCTTATATGGTGTTAATTTTTTCCAGCCATGGGCAAACTATCCAAAAATTTATACCTTATGTGTCTCTTATAAGCAGCATGTAGTTTCTTTTATACTCAAGCCTGACAATCTTGCTTTTATTTCTAGAGCTATTCCAATGACATGTAATATAATTACTCAGATTTTTAAAAATTCCATGTTACTCTTTGTTTTGCAATTATTCCAGATATGTTATCTTTTTTTAACCTCCTGTCATGGCTTCCTTTATGATCTGACTGTGTGTTTTTTATTGTTCTATTTCCCTGGCATAGCTAAACATTTAAGATTGTTTTAATGGTTACCCAAGATTACAACATACTTCATTAATAGTCAAAGACTAATATAAAGTTTTACTTTTATCTATCCCTGTCCAGTAAAAAGACTTTAGAACTCTTTAAGTATATTTACCTCTATGATAATAATACACAGCTGTTATAGCCATATATTATGTGAAATGGGTCTCTGACAGAGGGTGTCTAGAATTTCCTTTAATATGAGAATGTTCTTGATGAATTATATATATATATTATATCAGATTTTTATCAAAAAATATATATCAAACATCTCTATTTGTCCTCAGTAAGAGAGTTGCTCCAGGTTCCTATATATACTATTAATAGAAGTTAAGTTCTAACATGTCCTATTAATATAAATTTCTGAGTGAATGAGTGAAATCACAAAATTCTCAAACTATCTCCAAATTCCTTCACTATTATTAAAATCAGTGTTTGTCAATTTTCCTTAAGAATGTCTTGGTAACCTCAAAATAACATACAAGAGAATATATCCATTTGTCTCTGATAATTCAGATTCCTCTTGCGTGTTTTTTGTTACTTTCTTCCACTGGTCCTTCATAGATTACACTTACAATGCTTAAACTTTTGTATTGACACATCTATTTCAGCTTCTGGCTAAATGCTCTCTGAGAAGCTTGAAAAGAAAACACTCTTCCTCCACTGTCATGTTTTCTTTTTTTCTTTCCCTTTAGGAAAACATTGATTTACCACCCCAGTGCTCCTTATAGAAGCATGCTTCTGTTTTTGTCTACTTCCTTGTTGATATACTGTACTAGTGTCACCGATAATTCCAGAACTTTTCTGGGAATAGCTGGCAGCTGCCAGCGCAGACAGCAGGGAGGCTGGGTGGAGTCTAAAATCTATTTCCTAAAAATGCATTAAAAGTAGGTATCACAGACCAAATGACAATTTTTCATCACAGGGAAATCCCAACTTCCTATCCAAATTAGTGAACATATTATATTTTGTTTCTGTCAGTAGAAAACATCCTTTGAGTAAATAAAATCTGTTGAATGTTAAATTTATAAGTATAATTCTGATACATCACCATGTGATAAGAATTTTAGCACAAAAAGGAGGCACAGATTTTGACTTCTTGTAACTATTCTTGGAATTCTCAAGCCTTTTCTGTACTGTCATCAACAGCTCGCATCTATTAGTATCTACTTTAAAATATCCCAAAAGAAAAAGAATAAGCCTTTAAGCATCACTGTAAACATGGGTCTATTCTTAGGTAGTTGAACTCCCACTGCAAATTTCCTTTTAAAATATCAACTACTTTAACCTTCCACGTAAAGCTGTGTGCACAAGTGTGTGTACACTTTTCCACTGAAGTTCTCGCGAGAGATCACTTTTAGATCATTAAGGAAAAGTCAACACTCTAACCTGCGGTCACTATTTCACATACATTAACTTTATTCCCATTGTTCTAGACATACTTCCCAATAACCTCTTTCTTGATTTTTGTCATATGTCAGTGTCTGATAACTTGCAGAACTTGCAAGAGCTGTGGCTTTCTTCCCTCAAAATCAATTCAGTTCAATTCAACTCGATATTTACTGAGTGCCTGCTTGAAAGCATAAGTCAGCTCATGTCGTTCCTCTGTTCAAAACACATCAATATTTCTCATTTCACTCAGTCAACAACAAAACCATGATATGGGCCCACGAGACCCTCTGCTACGTGCCACCTTCTCTCTGAGCCCAGCCTCTCACTAACTATATCCCAGGGGAACTGAAATCCTTGCCACCATTCCAACATACAAGCCCCTCACCTAAAGTCTGCAGTTTTTTGTTTTTTTTTTTTTAATTTTTTTGCAGTACGCGGGCCTCTCACTGCTGTGGCCCCTCCCGCCGCGGAGCACAGGCCCCGGACGCGCAGGCTCAGCGGCCATGGCTCACGGGCCCAGCCGCTCCGCGGCATGTGGGATCCTCCCGGACCGCAGTACGCGGGCCTCTCACTGCTGTGGCCCCTCCCGCCGCGGAGCACAGGCTCCGGACGCGCAGGCGCAGCGGCCATGGCTCACGGGCCCAGCCGCTCCGCGGCATGTGGGATCCCCCCGGACCGGGGCGCGAACCCGTGTCCCCTGCACCGGCAGGCGGACTCCCAACCACTGCGCCACCAGGGAAGCCCAAGTCTGCAGTTTTTGATTCCTATTCCCTATATTTAATATCTGCACGACTAGCCTTCTTGCTTCTATCAAGCAATTTACCAGATATCACCTTCTAAGCAAGGCCAACCCTGAGCATGGTGTATAGAAGTGCAACAAGGAAGACTCTCCCTCCTAGGCACTGGCAATATACGAAGGAAGGAAATAGCTTTGGCTGCCTGCTTTCTCAGAACTCAGATAGGGAGGTGGGGTGACCTGGGTAGAAAACAAAGAACAAATACTGTAAAAAAGTAAATTTTACAGAATGTTAAAATGGGACTACTCAATGGAAATGAAATATAGAACAGGTGAGGGAGGATTCAGGGCCCTGGAAGCAGGAACAGGGAGGGGACACAGGTTTCCATTTTAGATAATTGACTGGGGAATGAGACAATCGTATCATTTCTTTCATATTTATAATGTCAGTAGATAATTTGATACTATTAGTAACATGTTAAAGGTACAAGTTCTGCAATTCTCTTTCAGTAAAAATGTGTCTCAATTAAATCACAATACTAAAAAAGCATTAAGTTATGAATCATATTATGATGCGTACTCTTTATTAATTTTTCTTATTTTAACTATATCGTATCATGTAATTCTTTGGAGAATTAAAACGTTTTATTTATTTTACTACTGAATTAAACTTTGAAGGGAAATATGGGGTTGCCTAAGGAATAAGCATAAGGGGAGAAGACAATGAAGAAGTTGTGCTGATTAGTTACCAAGAAATGCACAAGAAATGTTCCAGCTTATTCAGAAACCAGAAACACCAAACTCATACCCGTCACTTTTCACCCAGCGGAGCTACTCATACGTGACGTGCACAGCTGAATGCATCAATGAGCACGGGACTAGTTTGGCCCGTTAAATGTAGGTTGAGATAAGTAACATTCTGGACCTAGTCGTATATTCTTATTTCTGTATCTTACAATGTTTTAACCAGAATAATCCGCCTCTTCTGAAGGACAACTCTGAAATACTTCCTGCTCCCTTGAATAGAACACCACTTACAAACCCCACCCTCCTCCAAATCTGCCTGATGGATTAGAAGAGACAATATTTGTGGAGATATCACAAATGAAAAAGACTATATATGTTTCAGTAAAGTGTTAAGCCTTAAGACCTTTTGTAACATAAAAGAAAAGTATTGGCTCTGTCAAAATATTTGTGGAACCACAATTGCACTCAAATGTCAATTTGACACAAAGAAGAGAGTATAACTAAGGGAGGAAAACGCTGACTTGGACAGCTATAAAATCCATCTAATTACCACAGAGATTTTCAGCCAGGTTTATAATACAGGGAATACAGAGGAATTTTCACCTTCAAGCCAGTACAATTGCGGCTATGCTATTTTGATAAGCTTTACAGAGTTTTAAAATGGCTAATTGGAGGCATACTGGAATCTCCCCCAAGAATAGCCAAGGATAACTAAGGGGGGTCACAAAAACAAAAGATTTTGCTTCACCAGATGCCAGAGCGCTCTAATCTACAATAATTAACACCGCGAGGAACTGGAACCAGGATAAACAGAGTCAAACGTAGCAAAAGACCTTAGAACAAGGCACACATGTGCATAGTCATGTTTTATGGTACAGAGCAATGTGGAAAGGAGGGCCTTTTCACTAAATGGTGCTTGATCAGCTGCATGTCCATATTCAAAAGAAGGAGAAAAAGGAGAAATAGAAAAAGAATACTAAACCATGCTTTCTATAAAAATTATTTCCAGATAGATCATCAATTTAACTATGAAAGATATAACAGTCATGGGTTCTTGGGGATAACATAGGAGAATTTGGGAAAAGGGGGGAATTTCGAAGCATTAGGGATGTTTTCAGAATTAAATGAGCAGCCCTGTGCATGAGACCCTGGTAACAGTGCCTGGACATGCAACTGCTTCATAAACGCTCAATATGGCCTCTGAGGCATTCTCTGTATGAAGCCCCAAGGTCCATCCAAGGATGGACACTTTCATTCTCTCCAGGCAAAATGGAGACTGGGCTTTGGACTTCTGTACTGCAACAGTTACTGTTCCATTCTTTGATATTATACCCCACACAAACCACCCATGCTTATTTAAAGAAAGAAATTTTCTGAAAGTTTTTAAAAGAAAATGAAAATCACTTGAAATCTCTCCTGAATTAATGGTCCCCCTTCACATATATGGTTAATGCAATCTACAAGTGTACACACAGATAGATTGATAGACAGGAAGGGGATAGAGATATCAAATGTAATTTCCAAATTATTTGTAACTATGCTACGGATTTATCCAGCAGAGATCTTCAATGCAGCTTAGAAGTCAGCTACAATATTTAATTTTGCTCTGATAGGTCCTCAGTTCTCCCACACCCCTAGTGATCGCTTGGCTTCTCTTCAAGATTCGGCACCTGACAGTCCACCAACCACATGCCTCATGCACCCACTGGAGTCCCCAAGTTCCCTCGGAGCAGAACAGGTCAAGGCCTCAGGTCGGGAGACAGGGAGACTGGTGGAGGTGCTGGCACCAGAGTGAGCAATGCCCAAGTAGCCCCGTAAACTGGCACCACCATGGGCCAGTGTTCCCTGCGGTCACACAGGATTGGGTGTCTGATGGAAAGTGCACTCTGGACTCTAAGAAAGCTGGCAGGGAAAAGAGAAGCAAGAGAGTGGGTGCTACAGGTCCTTCTGGCATGGTGGCCACCTCCTGTGTTTGGAGGTTGCCATGGAAGCCAGAGAATTCTTCTCCCTATTAAATTCCATTCTCCATTGAAGATGTCTCGGCGGTTATATTCATATTAAGTTAATGTGGACACTGTTCTCAGCCAGGCTGCAGTTAAACTACCTTATTTGAGAACTAGGAAAGCAGGCTATCATGGTCTTTATCTTGCATATGAAGAAATAAAAGCGCACAAAGGTTACTCAAAGCTAGGGGCAGAGGTGCAGCTTGGCAAGAGTTTGCTCTGTCTCACATTTCACCATGTATTTGCTTAATGATTTATCCAGTTAAATGCAGATTTCCATTACTGTTTGTGAATAAGGTTGATAATGTACGTACTCAATGGAAAAGTTACATCAAAGGGTCAAACTGTTTCAATACAATTGTTAGGTTAACAAAAGATGAGAGAAGCACCGCTGATTTTGAGAAAAATTTGATGGGACCAGTGACAACTGATTTACTGTTGAATCATTAAAAGAGTGAGTACAGTTTCATGTATCGAACTGTATCCCAATGCAGGGAAGCGTTTAATTAGGGACATTTATCTCAAATAAATAGGTAAACAATTTATTTTTAAAATCTACAAACGATTTAGAGATTAGTAGAAGGATTTGATGAATGATTTGCACTAACATATTACTTGATAAGCAGTTTTGTCATAAAGTTCTTTTAATTTAATAAAAATGCATACATTTAATTTTGATATATTTACATAAATCTACATTCCTTTGTATTTATATTTTGAACATCACTAGATGTATCATCATTTATTCAGCTATTCCCCCATGATGGGTATTAATTTCATTCTATTTGCTACTATAAATAATGTTTTGATACATGGTTCTTTAAGTACATGTGCTGGTATTTATGTGGAAAAGATTCCCAGGAGTAGAACTGTTGGGTTGAAGTAAATACACTTTTCATTGTAATGTGTATTATTGAAGAGCTATTTGCAAAGTATAACAATTTACATTTCCAAGATAACGTATCAGAGGTCCATGTCGCTGACATTCCCCCTTGGCAATGTTATCCTTTTTCAATAATTTCTAGGCAGATAAGTGGGAAGTAATATCTCATTGTTATCTTAATTTACATTTTCCTGACCACTTGGGAGTTTGAGTATTATTCAACTGCTTATTTCAAGATTCAACTCTTAGGATTCAGCCACTCCCTGCATTTCTGAAGCACTCCACAACATTTCCCATCACTCTCCCTTAAAAACAAGCCACTTAGGGTATCCTCTGCCATTTCTTCCCCAATCTGTCTACGGGAAGCATTTTTAATCAGTTCTGCAGCCATCCGTCCTAGAGTGAGTCCTCGCGATTAGTTTAAGCTTCCAAGAAAAATCTAGGAAAAGTATTCTCATGTGCCTTCCATCAACCCCTCCCTCTTCCTTCCTTCCATTCTTTCATTCTGTTCTTTTTATCTGCTTCTATTGTTCTTCAGCCTCTTAACCCACAAACGTTAATAAGCTTTTGAGACTGGATAGCCCATATTCCATATACAAAGTCTTTACTTGTTTTAGTTGCTGTAATTTAAAGAATAAACCTCTTTTTCTTATGTGAAACTCCCCACCATCATGCAGCACAGAGGGGTAAAGGTCTTCTGAAGAAGAGAATGATCAGCAAGGTCAAGCAAAATCCGGACCAAGTCTGACTCATGGAGAGAGCCATGAAGAATTCCTTTGTGACCTTAGCAGCAATAGAATATAACTGGCGTGGAACTGGCAGAGCAAAAGCTGCTGGCAGTAGAAAGAGGTAATTTAGACATTTTCAAGAAGTTTACCTGTTAACACTGTGGAAAAGGAATTAGCATGGTAGACTGAGACATGGAAATGAAATAGTGAAGTGGAGAAACTCAGAGCAGATGTATAGAACTTGCAGAAAAGTGCTCCATTTCAACCTGAATGATTTGGGATCAATCTCAACAAATTTAAGCTACGAAATATTTTTTTAAAAACCCTAAGAAATATTTTGACAAAAATAATTTGTAATGTGAGTAACCTGTGAAAGAAAAAAAAAATCATTTAAGCAAATGTTGAACTTAAAAGCACAGCCCAGGAGGAAGTATATTCTGTCTGAAGGAAACTACTGTCCATTTAGTTCATCAGACTACCTGAAAGCCATGAAACAGGTTATTTGGGACATATGGGATCTAGTGACATGTTCTCCGAGCAACCTCTGATTTTATTTTGACTTAATTTGACTTCTGGCAGGAAGAGGCACAGAGCCGGTACATGAAGGTCCAATAAATACTGACAAGAGCGATACTTCATGAGCTGACTTCTGCTTTCAGGCAGTGTTGAGCACACATTTACACTTCAGTTTTGTAATTATTCCTATAATTATATGTGAATAACATAAGCCTGCACCTGAGAGAGATTAATAAGCGAACCATACTGAAGACCTGTTATGAAGATGATCCAGCTGGGGAGCCATTACAGACCCATCATATAACCCCTTGACACATCAGCATCATTCTTCAGGGATCAGGTTAAAAAATATGTCCTTCAAATGATTACAACTTCACGCATACACCCCATAAAACTGAAAACATTTCCCCATTTAACCTGACAAAGTATTACTGTTCTTCAATGCAGACATTCATTTGTAACTCTCCTGGAAACATTAATTAGGATGACATGTTTGATAAGGACCCAATACTCACAGAGTCAATTAAAGAACTGCACATCATTAGGTCGTCATTTTTTCTCTTGTTAAATATTTACTATGTGATGAGAGGAACGCACAATAAGTATGAAATTGACAAGGTCCTTAAGCTCAAGTCTCAGACAGCGAATATACAAATGGACAATGGGCAGGTCACACAGGACCAACAGACCTGTGACCACAACTTCAGTAGCAACTAGCCTGGCAGACCAAACTACAACTTTTGCGGCAACTGTCCTGGAAAGATCGGGACTTGGTCAGGGTTTGATTAATGACGGCCAGCTTCCCTATTTTGACCTCCTTTCTTCCTCCTCCCTGCCTCCCCTGCTTCCAACTGACGACCAACCAGAGAAAGCAAAATATGCGCCCCAGATCAGTCACCCAGGATACCCTGCATCTAGTTAGCTGCCTCCAGCTTCCCTGCCCCCATGTCCAGATCTTCCAATCAGAGAACCTGATCAGGTCATCAAAGATGTGATGGCATGGGTCTATTTCAGAAGTGTCATGCCCCTCTTCTGTGCTTCCACGAGAGTCTGGATTTCTATTTCAAATGTGATTCCTGGTCCAGACTTCATGTTTCTCAAGGACAAGGAACTTGCCCTACTTATTTCTGAAATCTCAATAGCTGTCTCCAAGTATGGCCTCACACACATTTACTAAAAAAAGTTGAAATGAACTGAATAGCCGGACAGGTGTACACAGAAGGAAGGAGATCAGATGAGAAATAAGTTTTGTAAATATTTTAATGAAACATTCCAGTGGCTCAGGGGTGCTCTCTAGAAAATGAGGCTTCTTAAAGGTTTCCTCTAAAATAGAAAACAAAATAAATCAGAATTTTAGAGACAATTAATTCGTTAATAACTTGGCGAGAGAAGAGACTAAAAAGTGGGAGGAGGCTAGGAGAAAAATAACCATCCTCCAGGTGTGAAACAAGGACGGCACTGGTAAGAGAAAGGCAAACAGTTACTGAGAGGTTTCCATGGAAGAACCAACAGAAATGAAAACACATCGCTTTGCAAAATGCAAGGAGATTATTTGTTGAAAGGAATTCATAGAGTTTTTGTATAACTCCTGCAACTTTCTCTCGATTCTCTAGGGAAATTTTAAAACTTCATTTACTCTAGGGGACCCAGTTCACAGTCCCTTGAAGATGCCTTTCAAATGCAATAGTTGAGATATACTAAATTTTCCAATTTTAAATTTGGAAGTTTAATGGGAAAAGTGGGGTTGAAGAAACCAAATACGTATAATTTTCACAAGTGGCAAAAGCTTGTAACTTCTACATATTAGCTAAGCTTGAAAAGGAGAATATTTGTGTGAAAACCTAGAAAAAGTGTCATTGCTATACCTTTATATCCTAAGGCAGAGGTTAGTTATTAGGGACCTTTGAGATCCAATTCTTTCCACTTTACAAATTCTCTATATTTCATTGCTATATTGACAAAGGTGGTAAAGAATAAAACACTTACATCCACAATACTGTTTGTTTAATAGAGTCAGTGCCTCTACCAAGCATAGCTCAGGAGGAAAACAGTATTTTTTTAAACAGGACATGATCTATGTATAGATATTTCTGCTGTTCTTATAACCTCTTTAAATTCTTCAGGGAAGAAGCAGCTAAGAATTCATTATCAGTGATAATTAATCCAGATAGGAGATGATTTAGCTACTTACAGGGAAAAATGCATTCAAGCAAAGCTCATGACCTGGGTTATTTAGAAAGTTACCTTTGATAAGATATAGCTGGTTGCTTTGGTTTCTATCAGCATAGAAAGAGGCTGATTGCAAACTTAAATTGTTACTGAACTGATTCTGTTGAAAGATTTAATATTGATTTAGCCTGAAGTAGCTGCTATTCTGAACACTTTTATTAAAACAGAATGCTTCTCCTGTCAGACTCAATAATTTTAATAAAAATTTTAGTCTCCCTAATCGTGTGTGTGTGTGTACACATCTATTTGAAAATTGGCAGTTCTATCAAATACAAAAGAGGCAATAATATACTAGGAAAGTCCCTCTGGTCAGAATAACATATTATTAAATAAGATGCATTAAATATCAATGATAAATTATATAAAATATATTTTTTAAAACACTATTCATTTTATAAGATTTTTTCCAAGTTAAAATAAATGGTATGATATTTTATTCTAAGACTCTTATAGAAATAAGTTCACGATTCTATATTAGACAGAAAAGGAGAAACAGAATTGGAGATATCTAGAAGTGAAATATTATGGACTTCAGCTGGTGATTTTATATACTATATCATCCATATAATAATATGCCAAAGCACCAAGAAATAACAAACCTGGAAAGTGGGGTTTAAATGGTTAAAAAAAAAATAAGTTCAGGCAGTCCTAAATGGTCAGTAGTTTCTAGTTCAAAAGATCCTTCAGTTGTTTAGTATTTAGATCACGTTTTCATCCAGATATATTTTTTAACAAATGGCAGAGATATTTCCAGGCCAGTCCATTTAACGTATAATGTAGTTTAAAAGCATGAATTTTATTAGTCTGACTTTGGACCCTGGAAGCCGGTGGCATGTAAAAGAGTACAGTACAGGGAGACACAAAAGCAATATAGAAGCTTCCTTTCTCTTTCACTTAATTTGATTTTTTCTTTCCGTTCATGGTCCTGGCCTAAAGTCACATTTTGATTCACACTTTTTTGGCATTTTCCCTTTTCTAGATTCCTTACAGTATTTATAAAAGCGTCATCCTCAACAGCACATTATAGTAACACGGTCAGGTTTCCCAGACCATCCAATGGTACCCAAGTACAAAGTTAATTCTGGTACGTAGTGTATCCTTAAGGCAAGAGGAAGGAAGGGAAGAGAGAAACAAAAGTATGTAACATTCACTGAAGAGCTACCCGCAGTGCTAAGAACACAGTAACTTCCCCCAAATCCTCAAATACAGGTAACGTTTTTCTAGGTTTACTGAAACTCTTAGAAATTTCAGTAACTTTTTTGTGATGAAAGAAGATGTTAGAAACTAGAAAGGAAAGAACTTATGACTCAAAACTCAATGTTTCTTTAACTGTAAAAACATAGTTACAAATATATGAATACATATATGGGGGCATGCATGTATGTGTATGTGATATGTGGTCCGCTTTCAGTGTTAGAAGAAGATGAGGCAGAGGTGACTGTCTGTATGGGGCAATTGTAGTCACATCCTGCCTTTCGAAAGCACGAAGTCCCAGTTATGTAGCTGAAAAGCTAGCTTTTCAGCCGGCCATCCTGTAACAACTTCCTCAAATATGTCCTGCCAGCCTCTATTCTAATGGAACACCATGAGCTTCAAGGCGAGGAGGTAGAGCCCACACTTGGGCAAATAATTCAATGCAAGTGAATCTGGCACCTGCTCTGTTACCGTTTTTTTCAAATCTACCTTTTACCTCATTACTTTATTTTCATGATGCTATATTTTGCTTAGGCAAGAAATTCAAAAATTCAAATTAAGAAAAATATGAAAATCGGTCTCCCTTCCATCCTAGACTCTAAAACCCTGAATTCCTATACTAAGATCTTATCCATCCAGTATTGTTTTTAATCTCCCTCTGTATCTTATAAGTACGTAAGCATTGTTTTACATCTTGACTTTTGACTTCAAATAATAGTGATTCATAGCAATCTCACCATATCTGAATCGATAAGTTTATCTTATTCTTCTGAATGGCTGTGTTGTACTTCATTAGACTGATTTATCATAATTATCTACCTGCCAAACCACGGAGAGAATTTTACATTGTCTCCAATCTTTTACTATGATTATGCCACAAGGACTCATGTACACATGCATCCATACATCAGTTGGGATAATGTCCACCAACAGAATTTCTGGATCAAAATTTAAGTGTATTTCCATTATTCCCTCCAAATTATGCCAGCTAGGACCTATGAAAAGTTTTCTCCCCGGGGTAAGATGTGGCACATTGCAGATAAATACGGTCACACAAGTTGGGTGAAGGCAGTACAATATTGTTTAGTGTCACTGGATCTGGTCAATGTATTTAAATCCCACAGTTTTAATTCGGTGGTGAACAGACTTGAGGACATTTAAATCCCCTTCCCTGAGTCTCCACACCTGTTAAATAGATGCTTGTAAAAACGCTTGTCTAGTAGATTCTTTAATGAGTGTTTAATGAGGTCGTCTTTGGCAAAAATGTTTCGAACACTGTCTAGTACATAATGAGTCCTCAATAAACGCTCACAGCTACCTTCACCGTATCATCATCACCACTCAGTATTCATCTGTACCCACACCCCAACTGTTTGTCCGCCTAACAGCTTTGTTTGAGTGATGAATGAACCCTTACATTGCCGAGTAATATTTTTCATTTAGAACCTGGATGTTGAGCAGGTTTTCTTTTAAGTGGTATATCCACGGTGTGCAAATCCTGAGAGCATATGGCTCCTAATTAGGCGAGATCATAATGCAGAATGACTGTTTAAGAGGTCAGTTAGCCCCCCTCTAGAGGTTACAGTACTTCATAAACACAGCAAGTGACCAACTCCGTAAGACATGACTTAAGACTAAGCTAGGTATAGGAGGCACACCACAAGTGACAGTATTTAACATGCTGGCATTGCTCCTTAGCTACAGTTGTAGAATTGCCACGAAGATTCCATCACTGACAACAGAGTGAAATATTGATATAGTAATTAGTTTGCTGTGCCATATGTTCTGATTTTTGCACACAGTTATTATGCAGCACAGATTCCTGGGAAGATGAGTAGGAGAGCAGGAATAACAGCAAGATGCCAAGTTTTTGTTAGAAAGAACCAGAGCCTTCGCCAACGTGACCCAAAGAGACGCAAGTTAATTTCCTACTGCACCTGTCACCTTGGATTTAGTGAGATAGATGTTGAAAGAATATATGGTCCTGGCAGGGAAGAGGCAAGCAGAACAAGCTTTTCTCTTCCCTTTGCTTTCTCTCCTTCATTTCTACCCTTATCCTCAGCTTGCTTGATAGTTTTGTGATTGATAAGGAACACCAGCCGTCTACAACAAAGGGCCTTGCTTTTGTCCTCAGCAGTGATGTGAAAGCAGAGTCATAAATCATCCCTGCGTATATTTTATAGCAATGATTCTGGTCTTTGTAAATATTTGAAGACATAATTATGCAATAGGTTGTCAAATATCTTGAATTACTGAAGTTGTTGCTTTTACAATGCCCTTCCTTCTAGAGTTCCTGGCTGACCTGAACGCAATCAGGAACTGAAGAATTCCCTTCACCCCCCACCCCGGATTCTAATGCCTTGCCCTGGAGGAATAATACAGAAATTTAACCAAGAAATTAAGTAGCAGTTCAGCACAGGAAGGGAAATGGTATTTAAGGAAAGCGGGGACAAAACACTTTATTTTTGCTTTGGCAAGAACCTGACATATTAAAACTTGCTATATTGATCGGTATGAGGGACCCGTTTGAAGCATTATAATTTTTTTTGTTGAAAACCAGATGACAGATTACACTCTCTGCAGGTTGACTCTTTTTCCCTAAGAAGTGTCGAATCACAAGGAGGCGTCTTACCTGGAAACTGCAGCACCGGTGCCATTCCATTTATGACATAAAGTCACCCAGTGGCCCGCCCTCCTTCATAGGAGGTCCAGAACAAAACACTTAAGTTTATAAATATGTATGTGGGTTACTGTGTTTTCTAAATATATTTATACTATTAAATATTAATACGCGGTTACGATTACTAAGGATTTGTTCCTGAGCAGCTCAGCCCTCTTTGGAGGGTGGGCAGGTGTGTGGGTGTGGGCGGAGATGAAGGTGGAGGAGGTGAGGCCAGGCTGAGGGAGAGGGACCCGCAGCTGGATTCCAGCTGGCTGCTGCTCTGGGGAGCCCTTTGGGATTCTTGATTTTGCTTCTTTTACCCTTTTCCGCAGAGGCAGGGCTTCCTCTCAGAAAGCACATATCTATGCTGCTGAAAATATAAGACAATCTCTGCCCACCCCAGTGAATTAAAGAATATGCTGCCCAGAAAGAGCAGCTTTCTGCCACTTGGAGGCAAGCAGGGTTAAAGGAAAAGAGTAACCGAGACACACTGTGTTTTAGTCTGTGGTTGGATGGAGATTTTTTAATCTTTTTTTTAAAATCAATTTACTCATCTTTTTCTTAGGTCTGCCATCTAGCTGTTCGGTGGCGGTTTCTTCTGCTGAAAATGGGTACGATGAAACCGATATGAATTAGTTTCTTATTGCTGCATAACCATCACCACAAACTCAATAGCTTAAAACAACATACATTTCTTACGTAGCGGTTTGCATGGGTCAGGAATCTAAGCTGGCTTAGCCGGGCCTGCACCTCACTAAGGTGCGTCCAAGTCGCAGCCATAGCTGGGAGGATGAGAGGCTCAGCTGTGGTAGGACTCACATCCAAGTTCCCTCAGGTTGTTGGCGGAAGTTCTTTCCATGTGATGCAAGATACACGGCAGTTTACTTCTTCAAAACCAGAGAGGAAAAGAAAATAGGTCTGCTCACAATAGCATCTTACTTCCCTCCCATCACTTTACCCTATTCTATTGAAGAGAAGCAAGTCACAGGTTCTACCCACACCTGAGAAGAGAGTGTGAACACAAGGAGGCCATATTGAAGTCTGTACGCCTATAGAGTGACATATATGCCTACTAGGGTTGTGATGGAGAGCTGTACAGATGTCATATATGAAATAATTGTTCAGTGTAAGATTATAAGGGAGCACAGGTGGGAAAGATGACTTTAATTCTCCCCTTGAAAAGAGGAGCATTTACTGATGAATGTTATCATTATTTAATGTAAACTACCTGAAGAAAGTGATAAATTGACTTGAAAATTTGGTAACAGCCTGATATGGACTGAATATTTGTATATCACACCTCAACCCATTCCTATGTTGAAGTTTTAACCCCCAACATGTTGCTATGTGAAGGTAGGGCCTTTGGGAAGTAATTAGGTTTAGATGACGTCAGAAGAGTGGGGCCCCCAGCATGCAGTTAGTGTCCTTATAAGAAGAGGAAGACAGAGCAGAGCTCTCTTGCTCTCTGCCATGTGGAGATACATCAAGAAAGTTTCCTTTCTCTGAGTCAAGAAAAGGACTCTCACTAGGAAACAAATCTACCAGCACCTTGATTTAGGACTTCCCAGACTCCAGAACTGTGAGAAATAAACATCTGTCTTTTAAGCCATCCAATCTATGGTATTTTGTTACAGCAGCCAGAGCTCACTAACACACAGCCTGTGTTTTTTTCTTCCGTATGATCGAATTCGGGTTAAAATCTCTTCACTGTTTGTATATAGATTGATGAACTGAATTTTAGCTATTACATAATATAAAGCAGTAGATCTGAACCATGAATCATTTTCCCTAAAACTTTTTTAAAATTAAAAAAGGTAGTTATGCTTTATAGAGCAATTTATGTTCAATGCATTTTACCTGTATATATCAAGAATGTGAAAGTAAATGAAGGGACTTAATTTCCCTCCAGAAAGCCACATGCAGTGCTCTCTAAAAAGGCACGTGTGTGCTGCACAGGAAAATATCTCATCTGCACAGTCCTGTCAGCTGCAGATTTAAAAGGCAAAGAAGTGGAAAACAGTACATGAGTAACTGGAATCACAGAAAAAGGAATCAAGGCAATAAGCCTCCTGAACAGGATTTTCTGGTGCTTCTCACACAAGCCCAAGTGGGAATGGCTCCGGAAAAGCATTTCTTTTCAGGATATATAACTCAAGTGGAGTCGATAATTATTTGGGAAAACTAGCTTTAAGGGATGGTTTATGCATTAAAATGTAAAATAACAAGTGACTTATACTGCCAGTGAGTAGGCTTCAATGTGTGTGTCTATCCATTTATTTATTTTCTCTACTTGAATGAAATGAATGCTGACTGCAATCAAGCTGCATAAAAGGTTTAGAGGGCTGGATGGAAATGCATAAGGCGTGGTTTATAAGATCAAGGTGCTAAGATCTGTTTAGACATTCACATAAACATTGGTTTCGGACTCCCTTTCTGTCGGAAAGTGAGAGAGACAATCCACAGCAAACACGGAGGATAAGAGTTTGGGATATTTTCTGTGCATAGAACATCTTTTGCTTTCTTGATGATTTCCAAACCACTAGGGGATATTACTGGGCAAGGCTCTCATTTGTTCCCTTGGAAAATTACCTGTCATTGGGAGTGTCGGTCAGCCTGTCGACTAAAGATCCCTGGGGAACCGAGCTAGGGGAACAGAGCAAAAGTTTCACTCAAGAAAATATGGAAAGTATGCCTAGCACCGTTTTTACACAACAGGTGTCACAAACACACACTGTACCAACATATGATCTTCATTGGCTTTGCTCTTCCTCTCTCCAAGATATTTATTTCCTTTATTATATGTAGCACAAGCTTGCAAACTTGTCTAAAAACCACAGATATTCACTACATCTCAGGGATAAAGGAAAATGATATTCCTTCTCCAGAGAAAGGAAGGTTACCTTCAAATCAGAGGTAGTGTGGTTAATAGGAAATGCCCTAAACAGAAACTCAGAAGATCTGCTTTCGAGTCCTGGCCCTGCCTCTTTCTGATGGAGGGGGTTTGCCCGTATCTGTCATTCTTAACTGTTATTGGTCAGAGTCCTTTCAGAATCTGATTACAAATATAGAAATTTTATTCAAAAGAGCATAAGTGTCAAAAATGGGTCGTACTTGTCAGGGTTTACAGATATCGTATCTTAAAAATCCCCTCACAGAAGTTTAGAGGATCCCAAAAGTTGAGGTTAAGAATTTAGATAACCTGGAATCTGCAAAACTTTCTCTGTTGTGGTCCCAGCAGCATGAATCCCTTCCCTATGAAAACAGAACAATTTTAAACAAATGGAAGACAGAGAACCAGATCCTTGGTTTTAGCCATGGTTTGCCCCTTAGGTGAAAATATTTCTGGAACTGGTGAGGTTTTAGACAGCATCCTTCTCCACAAGAGAACTCCCAAGATATGATCTGGCATCTAAGCATCCATGCCAATGTGTGGTTAGATGAACAGTGCCAAAAGAATGCCACTATTATATATTCCTCCCTGGAAACTAACAATCATTTTAGCAACAAAAGTGTTTTCATGTTGGTCAAAGAAAGAGCTTTAGGCAAAGTAAAAATAGTTTTCATTGAATAATAATCTGAATAATTAAATAAGGAAAGTCATTTAAACTTTATGCTCAGTAAATTCTCAGAACTGTTAATGAGCTAAATGCCAGTCTTATTGGTTTGGCTTAAATTTAGAAAATACAAATAACGACTTCTTAAAAAAAAATCTGGGAAGGCTTAGTGGCCAGAGCCTCTTCAAATTTAATGGATGTAAACCAAAATAATCATCCAAAAAATGGGTGCAAGTAGAGTGAGATTATAAATGACAAATAAAACGTACTTTATAATAGTTGCCATATTGTGTAACTGATAGTTTTCTTAATCAAATGATTTTTTCTGATAGCTTCCTTAATCAAGTCCATTTTCTCTGACAGATGTTCAACATATTTATATCATTTTCCAAAGTATGAAATTATCTCTATATATAACTCCAAGCAAAATAAATTGATTCCTATAATTTTCATGGGCATTTTAGCAGGAATGAAATCTCTAGATGACAAGCGACACCAGTTGATGCCCAAGCCTTTTCTGAAAGTCTTCTACATCATTATTCCTCATGACTGCCAGACAGCTGTCACAGTTGCTTTAAATGTGAACGAACATCTTAATACGTTCAGACATTGATTCTATGGTGAATCATACCCTACCAGTACTCTATCGCTGAAAGAAAGAAAATTGGAACATCAGAAAATTGAAATCTTCTTAAACCACAGGCCATTATTAAGTCCCTTAATGCATTAAAATTTTAGATTTTTTAAATAATGGACCCTCCTTTAATAGTCATTCTAATCAAATATTATATTTGAAAAACATAATTGTCTGGTATATGAAACCAATTTTTACTAATATTATGTTACTGAATATAAAATACCAGTTCATGTTGAGACGTTTTTCCTACAATAATGAGATTATATCTTATATAAAACTTCTCCATCTCCAGTGTGGATGAGACAAAAAAGGAACATTCTCTCGGTCGAGAGCAGACTAGGGTCATGGTCAGATTCAAATTAATTCAAATTGGTAAACGAGTCTTACTTTGACTAAAGAGATGAATGTAGCCTCTTGAAATGATTGGGGCAGACACTCCTGGTACCTACCAAATGTCCATTCCCCTTTCTCTCTGAGTAACAGATTCCCAGTTTTATTTTGGGCGGCATTGTCTCTGGATAAAATGCTTCCAGAATCACTTGTACCTAAGAAGAGGTTCTGGCTGCTAAAAAGTAACTGCAAGTCACAGAGAGCTTCGAAAATCTTGCCAACAAGTTTGTGTTTGTTTCTTTGTGTGTGTGTGTTTAATTTTTGCCTTTTCACCTTGAGAGAGAGGATGAAAGTCACAAGCAAATTACAGAAAAGTAAAAATATAGATGGATCCTGGGATGGTGGTAACAGAGGCTGCTGAAGTTGATGAGCTGCTTTGAGGGAGCGTGGGAAAGACAGATTCCTTTTTGGCTGAGCCACGGCAGATGGTTTGTTACGTGTTGCAGTCTAAGCAAACACCAAGAGTTTCCCAGCAGGTGTGGCAGTGCCCCAGAGCTTTCGGTTAAGGTTTGCTTTTTATCTCCACGTTGAGTGCTTTGTGCCTCTGTGACTTTCCCAAACTGGACAGGCTCAGCCCGTCTCTGCTACCTGAGCTTGAAAACACAGGCAGAACCTTGTTTTGTGCAGACTTCTTCAAGGAAACCCACAAGATTGCCGAGATCCCAATGAGCCGACCAGACAGATTGCCACCTTATCCCAAGGGAGGTGTTGCCCAGGGTTAAGCTGGGAAAAACCCTGGACAGGAGGTGAGATCAGTCTGCATGGGAGCAGTTTTTGTCTGTCCTCCAGGAAAACCTTCCATCAAACATAGAGATTGAGTTCCAAACACAACATTTAGGGGGGCTTCACTATATTTGGGAAAATAGACAAGTTTTATAGTACTATGGAGGCGTGTAACCTTCTAGCTGAAATATAAGATTCATCATACTCTAGGGAAAAGAAAAGAATCATTTTTGTAATATTGTAAGAGATGAATTCACCTTCCAGTAAACTTTTATTCTGCCTTCAACACAAATATTTAAGAATTTTGTGTTTATATGATGATTTTTAAAACCCTTGGTAAACCTATAATGATAAAAGATAGCTTCGTTTTTAAAAATAAAATATATGGATACGTATATGGCATACATATCTTTTATTCTTTTTAATTTTTATAGATTGTAAAATGTATAGGTAGAAATGGGGAAATAAAAATGTCTCTTAGGTACTGCAGATCATGGATTAGAGCCTGGTATTTATAGATACATATACATATATAATTTATCATTAATCAATTCATTTATTAATAAATATTTTATTATTAAAATAAAAAAATTAAGTTAGAAAATATGAACATTGAGTAGAAATCCATTTTTTCTATAGAAGTTTGCTGACAGAATTCTTTCATTCATAAGTGTTATCCATATATTCTTTATCTAATAGAGGGCATACTTTCTACTTCAGATACATCAATAGGCTAAATTTCATTTTCTCAAATTTTCCTGATGGTTTTTTGCTTTTTTCAAAATAGCTATCTGCACCTAACATAATGAATTTAAAGGGAGTTTAAAATTTTCATCCTAATCATAGTTATTCATAGCGCATATTTCCAGAAAGATACACAATACATCAGTGGCATATTTCTTTTCTGTTTTTCCTAAAGTGACAATGCCTTTAGAGGAATGCTTACCAAACTAGTAATAATAAGTCACTCCATATTATGACTTAGCATTTATAATGGTAGGAAAACTCTAAAACCAACTGTATAAATAGTAGAAATATGCTTTTTAGCTGTTGAAATAAGGTATGCAGTAGGGAAGGAAAGTTCAAAACACACAGCTTAACTGCTACCTAACGTTAAATACATCTTCTCAGGTGACTCTGAAGAATGCAGGGCCAAGTAAATTACTGTTTGCATCTGTAGTAATATCAGTCCCCAGCTACATGAGAACATCCTTCTATGTTTCAATAAGTAGAAACAACTACCAGCGGGAAGGTATTTAAAGTATGCGTTGCTAATAAAATGGCTTCAGATAACATTTTCCCCCAGATAAGCTCTGCCATTTCCCATATCAGAAATGAATTTACCTGTGCTTATTATTCAGCAACGGAACCCATTATAAATGTACAAAAATTACTGTCTCTCTAGATTTGTCAATAGCAAAGCAGGAATATATTTTATAGTTTATTCTATGGACTGATGAACTTCTTCTATACAGAGCCCACCAGACTCTTAATTTTCCTAAAATGTGCACAGTTAACATCAAGCTTTCCATGATCCTTACATTTTTTCCAGCGTGATTGACAGCTTTAGAAGTTTCATACATCACAAAAGCCATAATTTCCAAGCAAAATTAACAGCTTTTAAAGCAGCAAACACAACCTTAATTGAAACAAATCATATTCTTGAGATGAAAATTTAAGAACTGAAAAAGCTTTATTAATACAAAGTGTATCATTTCTTAAAAAATATACTGCTATGTACTCTCTGAATAAATAAGAGGTTATTAATGTGGGACTCCCTTATCTGAAGCACAAATTTAGACTGATTTTTTGTTGTTGTTAAAAGAAATGTTCCTCAAGTGCTGTGTTTCCAAAATACCTCTGTACATAGAAATTTCCAGTACTTCTATTTAACATAACACATCACAGACATTTGGAAAGTAAACATATTGGTAATTAATAAAAGTATTGTTCATATATGCTCTGATGTCATTAGAAAACTTGCCAAATGAAATGTATCAGTCTGGATGAATTAAATGCTACTTTCCGAAATTACCCTACTGTACCTAATAGTGAAGTAAAAACTAACTACAAAAAGAGTTTTAGTTAAATTTTCATACAATTTATGATGTCAGAAAACAGAACCTCAAAGGCACAATTTAATCGAGAGGCAAGAGAATTTAAGACAGGGCACCGGTACGAAGTATGGGGTTGACATATGTTCACAGAGTCACCACCTAGACTCTCCCTCCATCCTCAATCAAATCCCACCTCATCCTCTTTTGTCCCCCAAGGCAGAAAGACACACCAGCACACACACACACACACCAACACATACACACACTCATCCTCAAATGCACACAGTAGTTTTTCCCCCCTTTTCATCATGTAACTGTTTTCCTTAATGGTGAAAACTACAAAAGTAAATATATTAGTCACTTAAGCTGCAATCTCAACTGAATTACCATCCTCCTGGATACAGCAGCTCAGTGCTTATGTTTTTCAAATACAAGTTGACTCTCCACTTAAACGAAGTCTCACCAAACGCCGCGTGATTTTACAGAGTATAAAATATGATCTCTGTGAGGAATTCCCACTAGGAAGGCTACTGATAGCGTCTCCCTAATTTTTAAGAGACAATTTGTTCATTTCCTCATATAACCAAATATGTGCTGGGCGGTGTGCTATGCCCCCAGGATGGAAAACTCGAAATGATAAGGATCCTGCTCTCACGAAGCTCAGAAAAACGGGGGAGAAAGCGCTAAAGAAAAAAATTACTGTTAGTTTCAAAGATGGACTTTACACAAGCTTCTTTGGGAATTTACAGAGAAGGTAAAGAGAGTAAGTGCTCCACAAAGAGTAACAATATTACTGACCATGCAAGTTTTCTGAGAAATATATAAAATAATGTATTAGCAAAATGCCTACTACATATTAGCAGTTTAGTACTCAGTTTTCTGAATTACAATTTGAAATGTGCTCATTTTTCCCGGCAGCTCCCTGGAGATAAATTTCCTGCTCAAGGTTGATTCCAATCTGAGCACCAGAATACATAGGTCTCTTTTTTCAAACCTTCACAGAGCCTGGGCCTATTAAACTTAAAGGCCAAAAGGTTTTATTGCTAAAATTATATAAAGAAGGAAGAGGTTACAAAAGAGCAGATTGTGAGTTATAAGCATTGGTTATAAAGTAAACCAGAGTCGACTGAAAAGAAAGCATGAACCCTTCTTTAAGTAATATTTATGGAATAAATTCTTATGTAGATTCATATAAATACATCAACAAATAAAACGTACTGACCAACAAATCATAATTAATCAGAGATGCTGTAAAACAAAGCTTAAAAAAATTAATAGTAATTATTTTACGTTAACAATAATATAATTACACTGTCAAAATATATTATAATATAGAGTTAACATAATATGGATGTATAATTGATATATATTACGTAATATATCTTAATATGTAATTATATGTATATTATACTATAATTAATATATGATAACATTATCTATTAATATATAATTTACATAACATATATATAAAGTTCACCATATGACTGGTATGTTCACATATTCACTCATCCTAAAAGTCTATGCAGTAGGTTTCATGATAATCTCTATTTAAATATGACAGATGGAGATGAGGAGAGGTAACTCCCTACTGCCCAGCCTTCCACAGTCAGCATGGAAAGACTGTAGCGTCTTTACCCAGGTGTCACGGGTCCCAAAGCCTGGACTTTATACCGTGTTATAAACTGAAGCAGTGAGAGACTGAATGAACTGATCAACATCACACGGCAAACCGACAGATGGAAGCTGAACTCAGAGCAAGACCGAAAAAAGAAAAGTGATTTTCAAAGCTAAAGCGTTGAGCAAGAAAGGAGACTATTTTGTTAAAAGTTTCCATTCACAAAGATAAGACTGTTGTAAACCTTTATGATCCAAATACCATTTCATCAACACAGGTAGGTCTAAAACTATTGGAAATATCATGAGAAAATATATAAATGCAATAGCAATGGGTGATTTAGCATAAAATGCCCTGTTGCAAATGTTCATGCACACGTGCACATCCATACACACACACACACATGAATAGGCGCTCACAAACTGTGTATGCTTCACAAAAGGGTTTTGTTTTTTTTTTTTTAGAGAGAGAATATCGCAACAGAGAGATAACAGATTTGGGTCCAGACAAGAGGGCATAATCCTTTTCTCGATGCTCACCCTGCTAAGCACAGCTATAATCCCTGGAAATGATGCAGGAGGCGACCAAAAGAGGGCTCTGCAAGGCGGTAAAGAGAATGCAAATCGCTTTAGGACCCAGAACAGAAGAAACACCACAGTGGCAGGCCATCCTACTTCCCTGCCCGACAAAAGGAGGAGACCTAGACTGGAAATCTGTGTTCAACCTAGCCACAGAAGGCAGCCCAGGTGGGCGTACTCCTCCCCTGAATTGAGTCCCTAGGACAACATCAGGAGGGCCTGGCCCCGCAAACAAGGACAGCAACAGAGAACTCACAGCAACAAGTGGTGGAGGAAGCAGTCTATTCATCCACAGGGCTTGAGACCCCCTGGCTCCCACCCAGAGACCATGAAGCAGACTGACCCACATCAAGCAGCCTGGGCAGTCTCCTTTGCCCTTAATACGGAAGCCATGAATTGTCTACCGTATATGTGCTAAAGGTTCTTTAAGATATACCTTAATAATATAAGCTAATTGACAAATGGATTATCCATACTCCCATGTTCTGCACATTCTCAAAATTTATTAATCACATGTATCTTACATAGAAAACTATAATATTTCCAAATGATAATTTTTTTAATTTATTGTTTTAATTTTTATTTATTTATTCATTTATTTTTGGCTGCACTGGGTCCTCGTTGCTGAATGTGGGCTTTCTCTAGTTGCGGCGAGCAGGGGCTACTCTTCATTGCAGTGCGCGGGCTTCTCATTGCGCTGGCTTCTCTTGCTGCAGAGCACGGGCTCTAGGCACGCGGGCTTCGGTAGTTGCGGCGTGTGGGCTCAGTAGTTGTGGCTCGCGGGCTCTAGAGCCACAGGCTCAGTAGTTGTGGCGCGTGCGCTTAGTTGCTCTGCAGCATGCGGGATCTTCCTGGACCAGGGCTCGAACCCGTGTCCCCTGCATTGGCAGGTGGATTCTTAACCACTGTGCCACCAGAGAAGTCCCCAAATGATTATGTTATTTAATAATCACTAATTATAGCAATACAAATTCTAATAGCATGAAGTCAGTAGATAGATGGATAGATAAATGATATAGACAGATAGATGCTTCTTTAAACTGAGGGATGGAAACAAAGTATGTGTATGAAAACAGTATATTTTACTTTTGGCATATGTAAATGTAACATTTAGACAAAGGAAGAGATAAAGAAGGATTCTGTGTACTGAAAATGATTAAAGGTGATGTGAGAAGACACTTTTTTTTTTTTTTGCGGTACGCGGGCCTCTCACTGTTGGGGCCTCTCCCGTTGCGGAGCACAGGCTCCGGACGCGCAGGCTCAGCGGCCGTGGCTCACGGGCCCAGCCGCTCCGCGGCACGTGGGATCTTCCCGGACCGGGGCGCGAACCCGTGTCCCCTGCATCGGCAGGCGGACGCGCAACCACTGCGCCACCAGGGAAGCCCGAGAGAAGACACTTTTTAATGACAAACTGTTTTTACGATAAGGGAAACAGGGAAGTAATTGGAAATCTTAATATATAACGAAAACTTACTTCAGGTTCATCCTAAATAATGCAGTCCAATTGTATATTTACTATTAACGTAAAAAGCCATCTATCAGACTAGTTTACCTTAGTTCTCTAAGGTCCGTCTTTATATCAGTATATTAATTAATTGTGCAATGATATGACTTAATTTATAATTAGATTCCTGTGCCTCCAAAGCCAAACAGGTGTTATTTCTATGGTGATGAGATATCCTGTATATTTTTTAGGTTTTTAGGTGCCTTATTGGTATGAATATATTTATAATTTTTCCTCTAGATAATATTTAGTTAGAGTGCTTATATATATATCATTAGACTAATAGCTACCATATTTGCAACTATTTTTGCTTTGCTACACTTATTTTTGTTAATTATATTTCTTGCTCTCTCCTTCTGGCTCTCCTGTTTTTAATTGAGCATTTTGTATGAACCAATGTCCTTTCCTTCCTTAGCATATCAAGTATACTTATTTAGAAACTTAGCTTTTAACACTAAAATAACTAACGGAGTGATAGATGCATGTAATAAAAATATTCTATATTCATAAAAATTATTTACCACAGGTCAACTATTTCCTTTTGGTGTCAAAGGACACAGCATTTAATGCAGAGAAAAATAATGTCTGTACATTCCCTAAAGAGGAAATGATAAATCCCACAAGCTTTCTGGATACTGAGTTGGAAGAATATTCTGGTCATATAATTATGCATTTTATTATTTTGAACAAACCTTACAAGTAATAAAATATATTATAAATACAGCTATTTAAAAGTCTATTTTGCCTAAGAGAAAAAGTGAAGTTCAACATATATAAAGTTCTTAAATATATAGTGAGTCTGTGGGAGTGAAATACTGTACTTGTGTCTCTTAATGCAAATTTCCTAAGTCTTCCAGTCATTTAATTCTGTCCTATTATTTTCAAATGTAGTTTCTGTTCATACTTGCCCACCTGTATTTCAAAAGAATTATCACCGTGTCTCATTTCAAGAATAAACAGGGGAATTTGGAAGCCCATATAAGAGAAAAATGATAAGACACCTAAATGATTCCTACCTTAAAATATATCTAGGTCCATTGAAGAAAACGTTGAAATACTTTATTAATTTCAGTTATTTTACATGTATTTTTGACTCACCCAATTTCATATAAGTCAGTGAGTAATCACAGAAGAATGCAGACTGAAAAAATTAAACAATCAAAGTTGGAAGGGATAAAATTTGACTAAGACACAGCAGGGATGATGTTCCCTGTAGGGTAAAGGAATCTTTCAAATATAACTTAAGGCAGTAGAAATGAACAAACTCCCCATTTTCAATCTACCTGCTAACATTGCAATGATAAAACAAGTATCCTTACAAAATCTCTTCATTAGTGAAAATTTCACCTTTTTCAAAAGGAGGAAATACCACTTCATACCACTGTTGAGAGGATTAACTCAGAACATGTATGTAAAGTACCAAGTGTAGCTATAATTAATGAAGGCTGACAAAAGAGCAAATATATATAAAAAATCCTATATGGTTTATCATGCTCTGCCAGCGTCCAGCTGAGAAGGTCTTCAGAAAAATATACGAACAGAAGACAATATCAGAAAAAGGCGAAATTTGAATTACTGTGAGTTTGAGCACAAAAAAATCACCGATGAGAGGCTTCATTCCCCCCTAAATAGAGGTGGGATTAAAAACAGCAAACAGCAGCACCGGAAGCAGTAAAGACAGCAACAATAATCATAATAGTTTTTAGATGATGAAAGTTATAAATAATTTTTGGATACACATACCTATATGTGAATATGGACGTTTTAGAGACAACACGATTTGATGTCTTTTTAAAGTATTATATGGCTTTCAATTTAAAAACACAATATATTTATTTTTTTTAATTTTTATTTTTTATTCTTTTTGTGGTACACGGGCCTCTCACTGCTGTGGCCTCTCCCGTTGCGGAGCACAGGCTCCGGACACGCAGGCTCAGCGGCCATGGCTCACGGGCCCAGCCGCTCCGCGGCATGTGGGATCCTCCCGGACGGGGGCACGAACCCGTGTCCCCTGCATCGGCAGGTGGACTCTCAACCACTGCGCCACCAGGGAAGCCCCCTAAAAACACAATATTTTTGAAAAACTATCCACTACTCCTTTTTATTTGTATATTCATATACTCACCATATTATGTTGCTCTGAATTTTGTGGTTTCAGACTATTTCTTTTTTTAGGACACAAATTGGAAATGTATGCCCTTAATACAAATTTCAAAATAAAAAAAGGCTTTAAATCATCTAGTCTCTGCTTCCCACACTATCACCCCCGCTCAATTTTCTCATTATCTTTCTTACAAAACAACTTTTTTTCTTGTAAAAAGTATCAAACTGTGAGTCATGCTTTTCAATCTTGGATTTTCAAAAACTACTTACTTCCTGCCACTTCAATCCCAGCCATGACTTTTCAGCGAAAATACTCTCTGGTTATAATGGCCAGGACAAAAAATAAAATCTCAAAACTATCAAAAAAACAAAAAAAATCAAAAAAATCTCAAAAAGGAAATTATTTTCAGAGAGCAACGTACCCATTGAGCATGAAATTGTAGAATAAAAAGTATTTAAAACTTCAAGAAATAATTGTATCACACGGAAAGAGGGGACACATAGTATGAATTTTTTCATACAAGGGTATATAACTAGGAATAATAGATAAGGCAATGACATTAAACTGCTTTTAAGAAATAGTTTAGGATTTTATAATTTTTTAGAATATGATACAAAAAGATGTTTGGTAGCAAATCATGTATACATTATTATTCAGGCTTAGGGGATGGCTTCCCTTGTGCATGAATGCTTATGAATTATTATTGGGAAATTATTTTAACTTCTCATGATCTGTAGAGTTGCAAACAGTAAATCCTGTAGTTAAAAATTCTATTAGTACTGTATCTTGACTGAAACAGAACTTTTACTTTTCCTGAGTTGATTTCAAGATTCCTCATTTCTCCCTACTAAGTGGGATTCAATTTAAAAACAGGGGTTTACCTGGTCATACTCACTCTGATTATGTCTAGATTAAGCAACCTAACGTTTTCTCTATATGTGTACTAATCTAATCCCATATAACTGGCATAATCTAGGATTTTCATTTCCCACATTTTCTTCTCACAAATGGTCCAGATTTGCTACATTGCTAAATGATCAGCCGTTACTATAAAGTTTTAAATAGACAAGAATAACTAAGACACACTTGAAAAGAGACTAAAGACCTTGCATGCCAAGTACTGAGACTTGCCATACAGCTATAATAATTATAAGATAGTTTTGACGAAAAGGTATGTAACAGGCAGAGAGAGCACAGAAAAATGATCTTCATGTATTTGAACATTCAGTATGTGGCAGATGTGTTCTGGTGGGTCAGTGGATGTTATGGGCTGAATTGGTTCCCCGCAAACTTCATATACTGAAGTCCTAACACCTAGTACCTGAAAATGTGACCATATTTGGATAGAGGGAGTTTACAGAGGTGATAACATCTAAATGGGGTCATTAGGGTGGGCTTTCACCCAATGTGGTCAGTGTCCTTATAAGAAGAGAACATGTGGACACAAGGGCAAGACCATGTGAAGACACAGGGAGAATATAGCCACCTACACGCCAAGGAGACAGGTCTGGGGTTGACACTTCCTTCGCAGCCCTCGGAAGGAACCAACCCTGCTGAGACCTTAATTTCACAGCCTCCAGAACTGTGAGACAATAGATTTCTGTTGTTAAGATACCCCGTCTGTGGTATTTTGTTACGGCAGCCCAAGCAAATGAACACAAATATTTTCCATTAATTGGGGGATTAAGGGAGTATGCTACCACTGGAGCCAACTGTGCAAATATAGGAAAGGACGTTGAAGTTGCATAAAGGAACTTGGACTCATTTTAACCCAAACACCTAATTACAGGAATAATAAAACTGAAGCCCTTTTATAGTGTGCCTTGCTCAGGGTATGTAGGAAGTTACTGGTGAGGTTGGCCTAGAGAACTAATCTTCTACCCTGGTCACACGGACTCTCCAGTTTTCCACTTCATTATATTGCTCTTAGCAGGGGTGGAATTTGCCCAAGTGCAATAGGAGGTATACATCTGTGTTTGGATTACAAAATAGAAGACCCACATCTCAGGTTTCTCAACACTTTATGTAAACAAATGGGCCTGTAGATCTTTCGTATATAACATGTAGGTGTAAAGTTGCCCTAATAGATCATAAAAGCAATTTCAAAAGAATATAACTGATTCCAAGGAGTTTAACTCTGGTTAAGGATAAAACCCAGCCGTATATACAAAAATATAACAAAATTCAGTATCTGAGTCTCTAGAAACACAGAGCCTGGCCTTCAATCAAAAATTACCCAGAACACAAAAGAGCAGGGAAATATCTATAAAAAAGAGAGGAAACAATCAATAGAAAGAGATGTTGCACTGACACAGAAAATGAAAGTAAAAGACATGAAAATTAAATAAGCATTATTGTAAGTAAGCTCCATATACATGAAAGTAGAGGAAAATATGTATGCGATGAGCAGGACAGGAATATATATTTTTAATATCGCACTGAGGTTTAAGCAGTAAGGTAAATGTCGATGAATATTATTCCAAAGTTGTGCATTTTTAGGACTATTCCCTAATACGTCCTGATTTATTTTACTCTCGAACAGAGAAGCCATTCTTAGATACCAGGGCAAGAAGTACTGCACACCCAGGGATCAAGATAGGGAAGATTAAAGAGCTGTTAACACTTGGATTTAGTCCAAAGGGATGTCCATTCTCCAGTTTAGGAGTTAAATATAAGTGGAATCTTGAACACACACCTGAACAGAGTAACGGTGTTATCCTGGTCAACACCTGAGTTTCTCTGAGCCTCACTTTTCCACTAAAAATTGGAATATTAAAACAGAAAAACTCAATACATCCAGACCTAGAAGAACAAATCAACAAACAAACATTATTTCACCTATGGGATAGTGTATTACAATTTAAAGAAAATTCTATATAAAATGAGAGGGAACAAAAGAGAAACTTTATTTCCAAATCAATATGGCTTTCATATTGCAAACTTTACAGAAACAGACAGAAATATTTACATTTGCATCAAATACTTTGATTCGTGTGCCCCCAAGCCACCATGTAATGACTGTATTTATGTACTCAATATTAAAACTTTAATTTATTAACAATATTTTCCACACTATCATGTATATATTGAATAGAGACTGGAAAAAATAAATTGGTGTTTTGGAAAATTGTGGACAATATCTATATATACATATGTACAGATATATTAACTGATTTGTTAAAAATAATTTAAAAATCTACACTATGGTGACCTATTCTTTTTCAAAGCTACCTACCTAAACATCTCTCCTAATTAATTTTGGAAAATTTCTTAATGTGTGACTCTCAGTGTGCTAGTAGTTAGGACATTCAAATGTGATCTTATCTTTAAAAACTGAATATTCTTTCCAGAACTGTGATGTTGACAGGGGTGCAAAGATCAGCACAGTTAGTAGTTACTCAGAGTATCATCTGCAGAGTTAAGAGTTGATTGCCACTGTCTATAGAAATAGTTAAACTAGACTGCTCTTGGGTCTCAAATTTGACTATTTCAGGTGATTACTGTGACCCAGTCTATATCTATCTATCCATCCATCTATTTGTCCATCTATCCATCATTCCCTTCCATCCTTCCTTCCTTTCTTCCTTTTTTCTTCTTCCTTCCTTTTCTTTTTTCTTTCCTGTTCTTCAAGCTCAGTTCTCTAATTTAAAATTCATTTTGTGAGCTCACTGATATCTTTCCAGAATTCCTTTTGCTGTTTAATTAGCCACAGTAAATATATGTTATTTTTAAGAAAGAATCATCACTGGTACATAAACTGATTAGCTTTAGAGCTCATTTAAATGAATAGTACAGGGGGACCCTTCAAGATGGCGGAGGAGTAAGACGTCGAGATCACCTTCCTCCCCACAAATACATCAAAAATACATCTACATGTGGAACAACTCCTAGAGAACACCTACTGAACATTGACAGAAGACCTCAGACTTCCCAAAAGGCAAGAAACCCCCCACGTACCTGGGTAGGGCAAAAGAAAAAAGAAAAAACAGAGACAAAAGAATAGGGACGGGACCTGCAACTCTGGGAGGGAGCTGTGAGGGAGGAAAGGTTTCCACACACTAGGAGCCCCTTCACTGGCAGAGACGGGGGGTTGGGGGGAGAAGCTTCGGAGCCACGGAGGAGAGCACAGCCACAGGGGTGCAGAGGGCAAAGCGGAGAGATTCCCACACAGAGGATCACTGCCAACCAGCACTCACCAGCCTGAGAGGCTTGTCTGCTCACCCGCCGGGGTGAGTGGGGGCCGGGAGCTGAGGCTCGGGCTTTGGTCAGATCCCAGGGAGAGGACTGGGGTTGGCGGTGTGAACACAGCCTGAAGGGGGCTACTGTGCCACAGTTAGCCAGGAGGGAGTCCAGGAAAAAGTCTGGACCAGGCTAAGAAGCAAGAAACCATTGTTTTGGGGTACATGAGGAGAGGGGATTCAGAGCACCGCCTAAATGAGCTCCAGAGATGGGTGCAAGCCGTGGCTATCAGTGTGGACACCAGAGATGGGCATGAGACACTAAGGCTGCTGCTGCAGCCAGCAAGAAGCCTGTGTGCGAACACAGGTCACTATCCATACCTCCCCTCCTGGGAGCCTGTGCAGCCCGCCACTGCCAGGGTCCCAGGATCCAGGGACAACTTCTCCAGGAGAACACACGGCATGCCTCAGGCTGTTGCAATATCACACCAGCCTCTGCCACCGCAGGCTCGCCCCCTCATTCCGTACCCCTCCCTCCCCGCAGCCTGAGTGAGCCAGAGCCCCCTAATCAGCGGCTGCTTTAACACATTCTGTCTGGGTGGGAACAGATGCCTGAGGGTGACCTAAACACAGAGGGGGAACCAAAACCAAAGCTGAACCCTAGGAGCTGTGCTAAGAAAGAAAAGGGAAATCTCTCCCAGCAGCCTCAAGAGCAGTGGATTAAATCCCCACAATCAACCTGATGTACCCGCATCTGTGGAATACCTGAATACACAACAAATCATGGCAAAATTCTGGTGATGCACTTTGGAAGCAACTGTAGACTTGGGGTTTGCTGTCTGCAACTGATTTGTTTCTGATTTTTATGTTTATCTTAGTTTAGTGTTTAGCTCTTCTTATCATTGGTGGATATGTTTATTGGTTTGGTTGCTCTCCTTTTTTAAATTATTATTATTTTTTATTTTAATATTCTTTTTCTTTTTCTTTCTTTATTATTATTATTATTATTTTCTTTCTTCTTTTCTCCCTTTTCTTCTGAGCCGTGTGGCTGACAGGGTCTTGGTGCTCCAGCCGGGTGTCAGGCCTGAGCCTCTGAGGTGGGAGACCCGAGTTCAGGACAGTGAACCACAAGAGACTTCCCAGCCCCATGTAATATCAACTGGCGAGAGCTCTCCCAGAGACTTCCGTCTCGATACTAAGACTCAGCTCCACCCAAGAGCCAGCAAACTCCAATGCTGGACATCCCATGCCAAACAACTAGCAAGACAGGAACACAACCACACCCATGAGCAGAGAGGCTGCCTAAAATCATACTAAGTTCACACACCCCCAAAACACACCACCAGACATGGCCCTGCCCAAAAGAAAGACAAGATCCAGCCCCACCCAACAGAACACAGGCACCAGTCCCCTCCACCAGGAAGCCTGCACAAGCCAATGCACCAACCTCACCCAATTGGGGGCAGACACCAAAAACAAGGGTAACTATGAACCTTCAGCCTGTAAAAAGGAGACCCCAAACACAATAAGTTAAAAAAAAAATGAGAAGATAGAGAAATATGCAGCAGATGAAGGAGCAAGGTAAAAACCCACCAGACCTGAAAAAGAATTCAGAGTAATGATAGTAAAGATGATCCAAAAATCTTGGAAATAGAATGGAGAAAATACAAGAAACGTTTAACAAGGACCTAGAAGAACGAAAGAGCAAACAAACAATGGTGAACAACACAATAAGTGAAATTAAAAATTCTCTAGAAGGAATCAATAGCAGAATAACTGAGGAAGAAGAACGGATAAGTGACCTGGAAGACAAAAAAAGTGGAAATAACTACGGCAGAGCAGATTGAAGAAAAAAGAATGAATAGAATTGAAGACAGTCTCAGAGACCGCTGGGACAATATTAAACGCACCAACATTTGAATAGGGGTCCCAGAAGAAGAAGAGAAAAAAAAGGGTCTGAGAAAATATTTGAAGAGATTATAGTTGAAAAATTCCCTAACATGGGAAAGGAAAGAGTCAATCAAGTCCAGGAAGCACAGAGAGTCCCACACAGGATAAATCCAAGGAGAAATGCCAAGACACATATTAATCAAACGATTAAAAATTAAATGCAAAGAAAAAATATTAAAAGCAGCAAGGGAAAAGCAACAAATAACATACAAGGGAATCTCCAGAAGGTTAACAGATGATCTTTCAGCAGAAACTCTGCAAGCCAGAAGGGAGTGACAGGACATATTTAAAGAGATGAAAGGGATAAACCTACAACAAGATTATTTTACCCATCAAGGATCTCATTCAGATTCGATGGAGAAATTAAAACCTTTACAGACAAGCAAAAGTTAACAGAATTCAGCACCACCAAAGCAGCTTTACAACAAATGCTAAGGGAATTTCCCTACGCAGGAAAAACAAGAGAAGGAAAAGACCTACAAAAACAAAACCAAAACAATTAAGGAAATGGTCACAGGAACATACATATCGATAATTACCTTCAATGTAAACGGATTAAATGCTCCAACCAAAAGACATAGACTGGCTGAATGAATAAAAGAAGAAGACCCATATAGATGCTGTCTGCAAGAGACCTACTTCAGACCTAGGGACACATACAGACTGAAAGTGAGGGGATGGAAAAAGATATTCCAGGCAGATGGAAACCAAAAGAAAGCTGGAGGGACTTCCCTGGCAGTCGAGTGTTTAAGACTTCACTTTCCAATGTAGAGGGTGTAGGTTCAATACCTGGTTGGGGAGCTAAGACCCCACATGCCTTGTGGCCAAAAAAACAAAACGTAAAACAGAAGCAATACTGTAACAAATTCAATAAAGACTTTAAAAATGGTCCACAATTAAAAAAAAATTTAAAAAAAAGAAAAAAGAAAGCTGGAATAGCAATTCTCATATCAGACAAAATAGACTTTAAAATAAAGACTATTACAAGAGCCAAAGAAGAACACTATATAATGATCAAGGAATCAATCCAAGAAGAAGACATAACAATTGTAAATATTTATGCATCCAACACAGGAGCACCTCAATACATAAGGCAAATGCTAACAGCCATAAAAGGGGAAATCAACAGTAACACAGTAATAGTAGGGGACTTTAACACCCCACTTTCACCAAATGACAGATCATCCAAAATGAAAATAAATAAGGAAACACAAGCTTTAAATGATACTTTACAGAAGATGGACTTAATTGATATTTATAATAAATAAGGAAACATAAGCTTTAAATGACACATTAAAGAAGAGGGACTTAATTGATATTTATAGGACATTCCATCCAAATACAAAAGAATACACTTTATTCTCAAGTGCTCATGGAACATTCTCCAGGCCAGACCATATCTTGGGTCACAAATCAAGACTCGGTAAATTTAAGAAAACTGAAATCATATCAAGTATCTTTTTAACCACATATCTATGAGACTAGATATCAATCACAGGAAAAAATGTGTAAAAAATACTAACACATGTAGGCTAAACAATACACTATAAATAACCAAGAGCTCACTGAGGAAATCAAACAGGAAATCAAAAAATATCTAGAAAGAAATGACAATGAAAACACCACGACCCAAAACCTATGGGATGCAGCGAAAGGGAAGAGGGAAGTTTACAGCAATACAATCCCACCTCAAGAAACAAGAAAAATCTCAAATAAACAACTTTTACAACCTTACATCTAAAGCAATTAGAGAAAGAAGAACAAAAAACCCCATCAAAGTTAGCAGAAGGAAGAAATCATAAAGATCAGATCAGAAATAAATGAAAAAAAAATGAAGGAAAAAATAGCAAAGATCAATAAAACTAAAAGCTGGTTCTTTGAGAAGATAAACAAATTTGATAAACCATTAGCCAGACTCATCGAGAAAAAAAAGGGAAACGACTCAAATCAATAGAATTAGAAATGAAACCGGAGAAGTAACAACTGACACTGCAGAAATACAAAGGACCGTGAGAGGTTACTACAAGCAACTCTGCCAATAATGGACAACCTGGAATAAATGGACAAATTATTAGAAAAGCACCACCTTCCAAGACTGAACCAGGAAGAAATAGAAAATATAAACAGACCAATCACAAGCACTGAAATTGAAACTGTGATTAAAAACCTTCCAACAAACAAAAGCCACCATCACGCTGATACCAAAACCAGACAAAGATATCACAAAGAAAGAAAACTACAGGCCAACATCACTGATGAACATAGATGTAAAAATCCTCAACAAAATACTAGGAAACAGAACCCAACAGCAAATTAAAAGGATCCTATACCATGGTCAAGTGGGGTTTAACCCAGGATTGCTAGGATTCTTCAACATATGCAAATCAATCAGTGTGATACACCACATTAGCAAACTGAAGGATAAAACCATATGATAATCTCAATAGATGCAGAAAAATCTTTTGACAAAATTCAACACTCATTTATGATAAAAACTCTCCAGAAAGAGGGCATAGAGGGAACCTACTTCAACATAATAAAGGTAATATATGACAAACCCACAGCCAACATCATTCTCAGTGGTGAAAATCTGAAACCATTTCCTCTAAGATCAGGAACAAGACAAGGTTGCCCACTCTCACCACTATTCTTCAATACAGTTTTGGAAGTTTTAGCCACAGCAATCAGAGAAGAAAAAGAAATAAAAGGAATCCAAATTGGAAAAGAAAAAGTAAATCTGTCACTGTTTGCAGATGACATGATACTATACATAAAGAATCCTAAAGATGCTACCAGAAAACTACTAGAGCTAATCAATGAATTTTGTAGAGTAGCAGGATTCAAAATAATGCACAGAATCTCTTGCATTCCTATACACTAATGATGAAAAATCTGAAAGAGAAATTAAGGAAACAATCCCATTTACCATTTCAACAAAAAGAATAAAATATCTAGGAATAAACCTACCTAAGGTGACAAAAGACCTGTACACAGAAAATTATAAGACACTGATGAAAGAAATTAAAGATGATACACAGAAATATAGAACAATGGAACAGGATAAAAAGCCCAGAGATAAACCCATGCAAATATGGTCACCTTATATTTGATAAAGAAGGCAAGAATATACAGTGGAGAAAGACAGTCTCTTCAGTACGTGGTGGTGGGAAAACTGGACAGCTGCATGTAAAAGAATGAAGTTAGAACGCTTCCTAACACCATACACAAAAATATACTCAAAATGGTTTAGAGACCTAAATGTAAGGCCAGACACTATAAAACTCTTAGAGGAAAACATAGGCAGAACACTCTATAACATAAATCACAGCAAGATCCTTTTTGACCCACCTCCTAGAGAAATGGAAATAAAAACAAAAATAAACAAATGGGACCTAATGAAACTTAAAAGCTTTTGCACAGCAAAGGAAACCATAAACAAGATGAAAAGACAACCCTCAGAATGGGAGAAAATATTTGCAAACCAAAGAACTGACAAAGGATTAATATCCAAAATTTATAAGCAACTCTTGCAGCTCAATAACAAAAAAACAAACAACCCAATCCAAAAATGGGCAGAAGAACTAAATAGACCAGTCAGAATGGGCATCATCAAAAAATCTACAAACAATAAATGCTGGGGAGGATGTGGAGAAAAGGGTACCCTCTTGAACTGCTGGTGAGAGTGTAAATTGATGCAGCTACTATGGAGAACAGTATGGAGGTTCCTTAAAAAACCAAAAACAGAATTACCATATGACCCAGCAATCCCACTTCTGGACATAGTGGGAAATGAGAAAACTGTAATTCAAAAAGAGTCATGTACCACAATGTTCATTGCAGCTCTATTTACAATAGCCAGGACCTGGAAGCAACCTAAGTGTCCATCGACAGTGAATGGATAAAGAAGATGTGGCACATATATACAATGGAATATTACTCAGCCATAAAAAGAAATGAAATTGAGTTATTTGTAGTGAGGTGGATGGACCTAGAGTCTGTATACAGAGTGAATAAGTCAGAAAAACAAATACCATATGCTATCGCATATATATGGAATCTATAAAAAAAAAAAGGTATTGATGAACCTAGTTGTAGGGCAGGAATAAAGAGGTAGGCATAGAGAATGGACTTGATGACATGGGTTGGAGGGGTGAAGCTGGGGCGAAGTGAGAGTAGCATCGACGTATATACACCACTAAATGTAAAACAGATAGCTAGTGGGAAGCAGCATAGCACAGGGAGATCAGCGCGGTGCTTTGTGATGAACTAGAGGGGTGGGGTAGAGAGGATGGGAGGGAGGCTCAAGAGGGAGGAGATATGGGGACATGTGTATGAATATGGCTGCTTCGCTTTGTTGTGCAACGGAAACTAACATGGTACTGTGAAACAATTATACTCCAATAAAGGTCTATTAAAGAAAAAAGTATATCCGTTAAAAAAAAGAAAAAAAAACGAAATTGAGTTATTTGTGGTGAGGTAGATGGACATAGAGACTGTCATACAGAGTGAAGTAAGTCAGAAAGAGAAAAACAAATACCCTACGCTAACACATATATATGGAATCTTAAAAAAAAATGGTTCTGATGAACCTAGGGGCAGGACAGGAATAAAGACACAGACGTAGAGAATGTAGTTGAGGACACAGGGAGGGTGAAGGGCAAGCTGTGACAAAGTGAGAGAGTGGAATGGACATATATACACTACCAAATGTAAAATAAGATAGCTAGTAGGAAGCAGCTGCATTGCACAGGGAGATCAACTCGGTGCTTTGTGGGGTGGAATAGGGAGGGTGGGAGGGAGACGCAAGAGGGAGGGGATAGGGGGATATATGTATACATATAGCTGATTCACTTTGTTATACAGCAGAAACTAACACAACATTGTAAAGCAATTATACTCCAATAAAGACGTTAATAAATAAATAAATAGTATAAAATAGTATAAAGAGCATCAAGGTATTGTACTATATTATATAGAAACTCTATTAAATATTAAATTACAATTGAAATATTAAAGTAAATTATAGTAGAGTCTACAATTAATTATTATAATATCCAGAGTTTGTAATTAATTCTGGGAAAATACAGCAAAATTTCTCATAACATTAATAAATTATTTCTAGTAAAATAATTAACTTTGTTTCTAAAAAATATATAAATGTTAAAAAGCAATTCAACTTTTAGGAAAAAACAAACTTTAGACAAAAAATAGTGATACTTTTTTATCTATTAGTGACACAAATTTCAAACTATGAAATACTTAACTTGTAAAATCCTATCTAGTATTCAATTATACATCGAAGTAACAAACTATTTTTCAAATACACAACAGGAATTCAAAGCCTTGATTTTTGAATACCTTTAGATATGACTAATGTTGTGTCTCTAGATCCCCAATTTATACATTCCACAAAAATGGGAATTGTTTCTCTATGTTAAAATAGGAAAAAGTATCTTTTGCAAATTCAACTGTGCATCCATTTGTAGGCTGAAGTCTTTTCCAGGTGTGTTTCTACCTCTGACACAGTTGGTGACAGTATGTTGGTAGATTAAAATTTTTAAAAATACAGAACAAAGAATTCAATCTTTTGAAATATTTGTGTACGTGTTTTTGATTTATGCTCCTTTCAACATAGTTTGCTCCTGTGAGTAATATATCAATAATGGAGTATACTCTTGAGACAAAGCTCACCACAGTGGTACAGTGATTACCTAGCATTAAATAAATGCTTTAGAGGAGAAAATAAATGGCTTTTCTATTGTGTAAAAGACAAGTTCCTGAATACATTGGCGAAAATCAAACCAACTGCACAATTCTATGTAATTCATTAAAAATATGTATGCTACACATGTAGAGAAGAAGCAGACCACCTTCCAATATGTGCCCTTAATTCAATGACAATTGTAATGTCCTGACTCTGTGGGCTACAATAACTTTGGTTACTTTGTTGGCATTATTTTATTCAGTAGTACTTAACATTTGCTGCCCTGAACTTTATCATGATAAATCAATGCTACTGATGATTTTTACCTTTAACAGTGTCCAGTAATGTTTGCTGACAGGACCTTGTCAACAATGCAGCTGTCATTTTATTAAAGTTCTTTGTTAGGGAAAGCCTTAGATAAAGAGTAATAACACGTGGTTCTATCAGTCTCACTACTAAAACCTAAGCAAATATTTTCAGTAAATCTTCTCACTTCTCAGACTTACCATGTGAATAGTGCTTTATCTTCTCCAAATTTGGAAATATTAATATCGTCCCATAAATGAAAATTTTGAAGCACACAGAAAATGAACACATTAGATAAATCTATCACTGACTGAAGAATATCATAACCTATGGTTTGACAATTTTCATTCAGAATATCAAAACTGAAAGGAGATATTGTTTACAATAAACTGAGAATCTGTTCCTTTAAAATTAATGATATTTTAAGTCTAAGGAATCAACAATGCTTATCTATAAGAGATCAAAGTGGACTCAATTTTGATGTTTACATGTACCGTATGATTCATGACCAAAAGGATAAACTATTGAAAGAGAAGAAATAACTTTATAGAGCTTTTGTATTATAAAAACCAATGTCTGTACGATACAAAGAAGCACAGCAAAAGTACTTTCTTAGAAACCAAATGACTTTTGGGAATATGGAAAAATTTAACACTTGAACTTTTAGACATTTTCTCAGTTCCTTCCATTTATGTTTCTATACTTATTCAAATAAAAATAATAAGACCTTGCTATAAAAAAACTTACAAATAAATAGGATAGTCTTCCAACTAGATGTGAAAGAATATAGAATTCTTATATTGGTATTTATGGGTACTAAATACTAATATTTAGTACCAATAAAAATAAGGATGCAATAAATATCATACGTACCTATGGACCTGTTAAAGAGAAAAGGATGAAAGGAAGCCTAAGTGAACAGATTTCCAGAGAGAGAGCTTTATATATGAATACAAATGTCTTGGGATCAGAGGCCTGTATGTGCCAGGCTGAGGAGAAGACCGCCAAAGACTGGAGATTTGCCGATTAAGAACAAGCCAGCCATACTACGGACCACTGTTTGGATGGCAGGATGGACTGGAATTTGCAAGTTTCCTAAATGCATCTACAGTTTCCTCAGTTTGAAGACAATTCCCTCTGCCATCACCATTCCCCCAAATACACACACACACACACACACACACACACACACACACACACACACACACACACACACACCCCGATGTGAGAAATACAAGTAAAGCAGTGTGGAAATACAGGAAAGACTGTCTTATTCATTCTTTTGGTTCTTAGATCCTGAACCTGCAGTGGTTGAATCTAAATGTGAAAGCACGGTCTTATCCTCTCTGAACACAAAATCTGATATAATCAAAGAGATCAGCCTTCAGCAAGAGATGCACCAGTCCTTGGTGCGTTGGGCATTGGAAAACATAGGTAAACAATCTTATCAAAGAAATGGGCTGGTCCCACTCAGGATTGGTGAAACGAATAATCACCTCCTATTTTTATTGCCAAATACAGTAATTTAGGAAATAACTTCAATTCACTGGGAAGGAAGGAACAAAACAATACAGCACAATATTTTATACAAAATATAATAAATACATATACACATGCATAACATACATGTCACGTGTATTATGTATTATGAATGTATATTATATTATATACATGTGTATACATATATACACATAATTGTAGTTTATTTCTGTATATAAAATACCAAAATGTACTGATTATACGCTAAATATACAATTCTCTTTAAAATGTGACACATTTAGGCTAAGAAATTCTACAATAGCATAAAAATAATTACTTTCAGAATAAAATTAATGTAAGTTACACAAGGTCTTTACATGAAAAACTGCTAAACATTGCTGAGAGATTTTAAAGACCTAGATAAAGAGATGTACTAAAATCTATAAATTCATTGCAATTCCAATCAAAATACCAGGATATTTTTGACAAATTGACAAGTCAATTTTACATGTTATGTAGCAATGCAAAAATTCTAGAGTAGTCAACTGTCTTGGAAAAAGCCTAGCAGAATTATATAACTTGATTTTTTCTATTGTTAAAAACACATATCATTAAATTTACCATCTAAAATTAGCTGTATGCACATTATTGGGCAACAAACCTCAAACTCTATCATTATACAAAATGAAAACTCTGTATCCACCGACCAATAATTCCCCCCTTCCCCGCACACACAGCATTCTACTCTTGTTTCTAAGAGTTTGACTATTTTAAATATCTCATATAAGTGGGATCATAAAATATCTGTCTTTTGTGATTGGTTTATTTCAATTAGTCTAATGTCCTCAAGATTCATATGTAACATATGACAGGGTTTCCTTCTTTTCTAAGGCTGACAAACATTCCATTGAATGTAAAATACCACATTTTCCTTATCCACTCATCTACCGATGGTAGAATAAAGGAGAAATGCACACAATCAACTCAACAGATGCAGAATAAGTACAATGTGAAATTCTCAATGATTTCTATCTAAACAAGCAAGAAAATTAATATGATTTAACACTACTGGTATTTAACATTGTAGTAGAAGTTCTAGCCAATGTAATCAAGCAATAAAAAACAAACTAAAAACCAACTGGAAAGGAATATCGTCATTTACAGACAACATGATTGTGTACTTAGAAAAATGTGAAGAATCTAAAAAAGAAAAAAGCTGCTAGAAATAAGTGAATTTTGCAAGGATACAGCATTCAAAGTCAAAATGCAAACCTCAGTTGTATTTTTATCTTCTAAAATAAAACACTCAGAAAACGAAATTTTAAAATGATATTCCATTTTCAATAACATTAAAGTGTTAATAACATAAGGATCAATGGAACAAATTAGATATTCCAAAAATCAACCCACATTTGTATGGTCATTAGATTTTTGACAGATAGTCCAAAGTAATTAAATGGGGAAATGTATTCTTTTAGTCAAATATTCCTGAACCAACAGTGTTCTAAAAGCAAACAAACAAAAACACTGACCTTACATTATACAGATAAACATACACATAAAGTAACTTAAAATGGTTCATAGTACTAATTGTAATAGCTAATCTATTAAACTTTACCTAATATTGGGCCAGGTAATGCTTTCTTAAAAAGGACAAAAGAATACAACTATAAGAGGAAAATGTTTAAAATATGGTTCATAAAACTTTAAAGCAAACTTTTCTTTTTGATAACATAGTTAAGAAAAATTCATAAGCAAAAGATAGACTTAATGGAAAATGTCAGTCAAAGGACTATCTAGTAGATATAAAGAACACTTACAATTAAGTAATAAAACAAATAACCCATAAAAGACAATGTCCAAAATATTTGTGCATAAATCTTGGTGACGATTTTTTGGATCTGACACCAAAGCAAAGGCAACAAAAGCAAAAATAAACAAGTGGGACTACATCAAACTAAAAAGTTTCTGCACATCGAAGGAAACTATCAATAAAAAATGAAAAGGCAATACTGGATAAGAGAAAATATTTGCCAATCATATACCTGATAAAGGGTTAATATCTGAAATCTAGAGACCTCATCCAACTTGACAACAACAATGACAACAACAAAACCCTCACTATCTGATTGAAAGACGGAGGACCTGAATAGACATTTTTCCAAAGAAGACACACATGTGGCCAATAAGTACATGTAAGGGTGCTCGACATCACTAAACATCAAGGAAATGCAAATCAAAACCACAATGAGATACACCTCTCACTGATAGAATGCTTATTATCAAAAAAACACAAGAAATAACAAGTATTGGCGAAGACGTGGAGAAAAAGGAACCCACGTGCATTGTTGGTGTGAAGGTACGTTGGTGTAGCCACTATGGAAAGCCCTGTGGAAGTACCTCAAAAAATGAAAACAGCAGTACTGTACGACCCATCAATTCCATGTTTGGGTATTTGTCAAAAGAAAATGATAACACTAATTTGAATAGATGTATGCACCCAAATGTCTATTGTAGCATTGTTTACAATAGTCGATACGTGGAAACAACCTACGTGTCCATCTAGGGATGAATGGATAAAGAAAACATGTTATATACATACAGAGGAATAGTATTCAGCTATAAAAAGGAATGCAATCTTGCCATTTGTAACAACATGAATAGACCTTGAGGGCACTCTGCTAAGTAAAATAAGAGAAAATACCATATGATCTCATTTATATGTGGAATCTAAAAAACAACAACGACAAAAGATCTCATGGATAAAGAGAACAGAATGGTGGTTGCCTGAGGTGGCAGAGTAAAAGGGTGGGTGAAATGGGTGAAGGAAGTCAAAAGGTACAAATTTCCAACATAAAATAAATTAAGTTATGGGGATGCAATATACAGTGTGGTGACTACAGTTAAAACTTTATGGTATATTTGAAAGTACTTAGAAGAATGAACCTGAATGTTCTTGTAACAAGAAAAATGTTGGTAACTATATATGGTGATGGATTTTAACTGGACTAATTTTGGTGGTCATTTTGCAATATATACAAATAGTCAATCATTACATTTTACACCTGAAGCTAATGTAATGTTATGTCAATTTTACTTTATTAAAAAAAAAAGGATTAAAAATATATATTTGAGTAAACACTCAGAAAAGAAATATACAAATGCCAATCAGCATATGAACAGATGTTAAACACCATTAGTCATGTGATTTGTTCTCAGAGATGTACAAACTAAAACCACAATGAGATATAGTATTTACCTACTGGAATTGCTAAAGTTCAAAAGATTAACAATACCAAGTATTGGTGAGAATGCAGAGAGCTTGGGGCTGTCATACAGCACTAGGAGGAAACGAGAATGGTACAACCACTTTGGAAACAGTACAGCAGTGTCATAAAGTTTAATATGCACTTACTATCTGACCCAGCGATTCCACGTTTAAGTTTTCACCCAAGAGAAAAGAAACTGTGTTCTCATATGAAGATGAGTAGATAAACATTTATGGCAACATTGTTATAAATTGCCACAAAGTGGGGGAAAAAACCACAAATGCCCAACTGTCTAATGTATAAACTAGTGACAGTTTAGCCAACCATTCAGGTCCTCAATATATTCAGTAATATTTTACTCAGAAATACAAATCAGTGAAATGTTAATACATACAGCAACACTATGCTAATGGGAAAAAGCCAAACATAAAACATGGTGTACAGTATGATTCAATTTATACTGAATCCTAGAAAAGGGAAATTTATAATAAAAGAAAGTAGATCAGCTGTGTCCTGGATCCAGGGGTAGGAACAGTAGATTGATTGCAAAATGGAATTAAGAAACATTTTAGAATAAGAAAAAAATATATATCCTGATTATCATTATGGCTGTGTGATTCCGTACAATTATTAAAACTCAACAACCTATACTTTTAAATGAGTGCATTTTATTCAATACATATAACATCTTAATAAAAAATGCATAAATTAATAAAAGAAATCCAGAGTACTGGTTCAAATCTCAAACGATCTATTCTCTTTCCCAACTGGGATAGATCTCTTAACTGATTTGAGCGCAGAAGAGAGATAAATAAAGAACTAGCAACTCAGATTCTCTGTTGTGCCTCACCCACTAGAGAATAAATCTCCATCATTCATCTGACTTTGGAAATCATCAAAGGCTCAAACCAAGAAACAAAATTTCCATGAGCTCAGTAATTGATGATGGATAAGGGAACCAGTAAAATGGTATAATCAGTTCAAAGAGCATCATAGAATCTAGGGTATTAATAGAAGGATAAGATTGCTGGGTTTGATTGAAGAAAAAAAAGCTAATTGACGTCAACAGGGCTACAAGCCGTAATTTCTGGAGTTACTCGTCCCTCTAGACTGAAAATATTTGCATCACTACTGAAAAAGATATATGTAAGTTGAATTGTAATGTCACTAAACCTGGTATGCTTAATCAACAGTAAGTAGATAGGGAACGAACTAACTATATAATATCTTCTGGACGATCCTTGGATGGTCTTTCCCTTTGTATTATATTAAAAGGATATGATATTCCCATTCATTTACAAATATGCTGAGAGTAAGTCTGTTATTTTAATTAAACAACAAAATAAAACAAAAAACCACAACAGTCTTTCACTCAAGCTTACAACTGCATCTATCAAAAGGCAACGTTATTGTCTGAAAATGTTTACCTTAGTCACAAACTTTTCTGACCTCATAACAGACAGCAAGTGAGTGCTTTGATAATTTTTTCCTGTTTAACAAATTTTTTAAATGCTTACATTTTAACATAATAATGAACCCTAAATTATACATAACTATGTAATTTTACATATATATAAATTATATAGATTATAAAATGATGTGAAATTGCATAAATCGTCAACCTGGAAAAATGTGGATCTCAAGAAACAGTTTCTTTTTTGTATGTCTAATTTTAGTGTCTGTTAAAGTATCAACTAGTTTTAACTGTGTGTTTAATAAGAGAAAAGAAATTTCTGTTTCTTTTTCCAATTTTTTCCCTTTAGGCCATCTCTTTAATCTTAAGAAGTTTTAATTTTGGCTTTTTTTTTTTCCTACATTAAGCCAAACTATATTAGATTTTCTATTCATAGAGAAGCTAGACTTTCCTGTAATTTTTGAGTCTTGGATCAGATTTCTTTCTCTCTGTGGAATAGGGAGCTTTTTAGTTATTTCCAGGTTTGGGGTGGTTTGAGTTGATTGATGCTATTTTATAAGTGGTTTCACTTTCTTTAAAATGAAAAATGTGGTGCAACTTTCTGAAATTGCCACAGAACCTCAGGAAGTTGTAATTCACCTGAATGAGAACAATAGCTTACCGTTTTCACTGTCTTGAGCTTCTATGCTGGCTGTTTACTGGATTTCGCCTTTCAATTACATCTGAGGGTGTCTGTTCTTCCCTTTTGTGCCAACTCCCACTTATCTTTTACTCACTCCCTTTGAAACCACATCTTCCAGCATCTATTAGGAGAATGCCAAAACCCATGCAAAATGTATCTGTCTCCAGGTGTTCTAACAATGGGGCCAGAGAGGAACTGAAGACGAACTACCGTCAACCTTCCCTACTCTGTACCTCCCTTTAAATTGTGGCCTCAATGTAGTACTGTTTATGCGTAGAATCATGTATGATTCTCTTAAGATGTTCCTGAAAAACCTGTTCTCTCTCTTTAGAAAAGAGAGGTTCAAACAAGTTACCCTATTAAACAAATACTTGTAAAATAATACCATATGCCAGGAACTTTTGTTAAGTGCTTAAGATATATTATTGAATAAAACAAAGTTCTCCCATGGAACTTACCTTCTAGCAGGAAAAGGCAGATAGCTAAGGTTCGAAAGGATAAATCAGTCAATTATATATTATCTTAGAATATGAAAAGTATTGTAGAGGAGAAAAAGAAAAAAACAGATCTAGGTAAGGCTTGAGAGAGCAAAGATTTCTAAGTTTTTTTACTCCAGACAGAATAATCAGACAAATTGGATGTTTGCAAGCAACTTACTTTGGCAAATGATGCAAGAGACAGCAATGGGAAGGAAAGGAAGGAAGGAAATCCAACCCAACTGCCAGGAATCCTCTGAAAAGTCATGTGGAGTGTGTCTCAGCATTCTCTGCCCAAGGGATCAATTCAGGCAATGCTAGACACTAGCTCCCATCACACACTGGAAAGGGAGGTTCCGGGAGATGTAATGTCCTGCACTTGCAAGTCTGCAGTGCACCAGCACAACTGAGATGTGTTCTGCTGGCATCTCATGATGAAGTGGAAGACAAGCACCAGAGTGAATGTTACAGATACACGGTGCTGTCAGCATACAGCTGCATAGAGTTGGTTGCCACAGCAACAGCTAGAGTAAGAGAAGGGGACAAGGCAATCTGAGGGCACGCCCAATACACAAAGGCTTTCGTTAGGTAAGAGAGGAAGTTATATGAATGCATGGAGGAAGAACATTCCAATCAGGTACAAAAGGCTGTGCAAATGCTTTAAAATTTTTGAGCAACTGCAGAGTCCAGGGAGGTTGAACTTGTGCGAATGAGTGGGTGATTTGTTGAACCTGAGAGCTGATAGGGCCAGATCACAGAGGGCTCTGTGAGGCTACTGTTAAGAGTTTAGATTTTTATTCAGTGTGAAATAAAAAATCATTTAACGCTTTTTCAGACAAAACATAACATGGATTTGACTTATTTAAAGTTAAAATTGTATTTTGAAATAATATTCACATGCAGTTGTTGGTAATAATACAGAGATCTTGTCCACCCTTACCTAGTTCCTCAACTATTAATATTCTGTAAAATTTTAATAAAATATCACAACCGGGATAGTGTCCAGAATATTCACTGATCCTATTCATACTTCCCCAGTTTAATTATAGTCATTTATGTATGTGCTTATCTGTGAATTTGGTTCTATACAATTTTATGACCTGTGTAGGTTTGTGTAACCAGGACCATGGTCAATACACAGAAGAGTTCCATCAGCTCAAGGATTCCTTATATTGCCCTTTTATAACCAGACTAATCTTTCATACTCCCCACACCTGTCCCTCTCCCTAACTCACAGCAACCGCTACCTAATCTGTTCCACATTTCTTTAGTTTTGTCATTTCAAAAATGTTGTAGAAGTGGAATCACATATTCAGTAAACTTCTGAGACGGCTTATTTCACTAAGCGTCATTTTCTTGAGGTCCATCCAAGTTGTTGCACGCATACAGAGTCCGTTCTTTTTTACTGATGAGTAGTATTCCATACCGCGCCTGTATCCAGTTTGTTAATCGTCCACCTGTTACAGGATATCTGGGTGGTTTCCAGCTTGGACCTATTATGAATAGAGCTGCTTTTCATATTCATTTACAACTTTCTGTGTGAACACGAATTTTCATTTTTCTGTTATCAAGGCCCAAAGGTGCAATTGCTTAGACATATGGTTAAATGTATGTTTATTTTGTAAGAAGTTGCCAAACTGCTTCCAAAGAGGCTCTACCATTTTATATTTCCATTGTCAATGTATGAGTGAAAGAGTTTCTCAGCAGCTTTTAGTGTTACCCATGTTTTAAATTTTATCCCTTCTGATAGGTGTGTAGGAATATCCCATTGGTTTTTCAAAACAAAAACAGGTTATTGAGATATAATTCACACACCATAAAATTTGTTCAAGTATACAATTCAATGGCTTTTAGTATATTCACAGAGTTGCACAAAAACACCACACTCCGACTTTAGAGCATTTTAGCCACCCCTCAAAATGACTTCATGTCCATTAGCGTTCATTCTGGTGGGTCCATTGAAAGAAGACTCTTTAGCTGGTCCTTACAAAGAGGCTTCCCTGTGCAGGTGCTTGGTCCCTGGCAGGATCCTCTTCACTGGGGAGGCCCAGACACCTGTCATCTCTCAACATGGAGGGGATTCTTAGACCTAGTGGAGGAGAGCGTTTGCCAACAGGGCTGCCATGTTACCCCCCTTCCCTTTGATCCTGGGGAGAAATGAACCTACCTATACTGCCTACGTTTGCTAGACCAACAGTCTAAAAATGCTAGACCTGGGTTGCCATCCACTGTTGGGGGACTGGGTTGTAAGACACCTTGAAGTTAGAGGGTCTTCCTGTCCTGGAGTCCCTAACTAGATTGTCTTTCTCTTTCACCTTTTCACTTTTAACCTTCAGATATTTCCTGCATCGTGTCCAGGGTTCATAATCGCACTAGTGGGGAGAAGGGAGCAAAACAAGTCTATTCCATATTCTCTGTACCTGTAACTTACTTTTAAAAATAACCTCTATGGTTGCTAGTTTAAATAAACACTTGGGGACACTGTTAGAAGTTGCAGAAGTTAGCGTGCAATCGCATAAATGAAGGTAATTGCTGACAGTGGTTTGGATGGTGGTGGGAGCAGAGAGAGATATGTGATAGAGATATGTGATCTGGCTATAGATAGCTCTTGAAACTAGAGCCCAAAAGATTGTCCAAATGATTTGATTTGTGGTTTACAGAAAAAGTAAGGAATCAGGGATGACTCAAAGTTTATTTTCCCCCTAAGTGAATAAAAGGTTAGAGTTGCCATTACCTGATAAACTAAACAGGTAGGGCATTAATATAAAAGGTGTATCTGGAATTCAACTGTGGACATATTAGTAATGAGATGTATATTAGACATGCACATGGAAATATCAAGAAGGAAATGGAGATGAGTCCAAAGTATAGGAAGGGGATCTGGGTTGGTGATATAAATTTGGTAATTATTATCTTGTAAACGGTGCTTAAATCCATGACACTGGATAGAATTACCAAAGAGCCAATGGGTAGATGTTGGACAGATGCCATGCTGTTCCCTTTGCCATCTTCTTCACACTTAATTCCCAGCCCGTATCTCTGAAAGCAACATTATCATTCCCAAATGACTTCCTCCCCAAATCTAGTCTTTCATATTCATAGTTACAAAATTCTCATGCCATAGCTTTAATTTTGCCAACCTAAAAGACATAATTAGCTGTCCTAAAAACAAAGAAATTTGCTATCAGTGATGGAAATGCCTCTCATAAATTTATTTAAAACTTTGAAAAATATCCCCTGATTTTACATTATTCTCAGAGTTAACAGAGAGCTTATATTTTTATCTAGAACTCAGGATTCAAGTATGCTTTATTCATTCTCTTCAGTGAAGGTTATAAGAGTATAAAGAAAATAAGATGATATGTTTTCTCCATTATAGAATAACAAGACAATTCAGACGTAGGAAAAATTAGTACTTTTCTGAGGTTGTATGTTTCTTAGAGAAAAAGAACAAGAACTCTTGATATTCCAAATTTCCACTCTATCATGCAGTTCAGGAGAATCAATGTAAATTGGTGCTGAGAAGAACTTTACTGCTATCAGCACACTCTGTTCCTGAGGAAGAACATGCTTGGGTAGTTAGAGAATGTATGCTAGGAGAAGATTATGTTGCTGTTGTGCTAATACTTTCTATTCTTCTAAGTACCAATGAATGCTTTAAGATCCTTGGTGATAGTTCCTACCTTCCAAGCTCTCATAAAGTAGGGATGACTACCAATAAAATTCAATAGCAATATTTATATATACAAACTGTCAAACAGTATCAGTGCATTTATTTGAGGCTTAAATGAAGATTATTTTTTAAAACATGTAATTTCTGTGAAGTTAAATTGCACAAACTGTGGACATTCCACTCTCTTGTTCCATCTCAATAACTGGGTCATACTATATTATTTCATCATGGGGTCAACAGCAATGAAATCTCATTTTAAAATACTTTGGGCTTATTCTACATTACACTCACCAACATCATCAAAACAAACCAAACAAAAGGGATGAAAATAAAATCTAATTCAACTGGAATGAAATAAACTTCAGTTAAAACATAATGATTTGAACACACATATCTATCACCTCTCCTTGTGAAAACACCATTAAGATATTTCAAAAAAGGAATATACAAGTTCACAAAGGCAAAGGAAACACATTAATGAAAGATTAAAATATTTTGGCAAAAGGATAATGAGATATTGGGTAAAACGGAATAGTTAGTATCTGCCAAAAGGGATACCAGTAATAAGCAAATACATGTTCACAGCCAAAGGCTAGAAATGGGTAAGGAGCTAGTTGAATGAAAAAAAAGAAGGAAGGAAGGAGGGAGGGAGGGAAGGAGGAAGGAAGGAAGGAGGGAAAGGAGAGAAGGAAAGAGAGAAAGGGAGGAAGGAAAATAAAAGAGAAAAGATATTTCCCCATGAACATTTTTCCCTCTTATATCATTAATCAACAGATAGCCAGAGAAGGTGTTAAATATGATTTGAATAAGGACTTCACATATTAACAATTCAGAAGTTTTTTTTATCAGTGCTGCTTATTTAACAATACCCTTTAGAGTATTATAAAATTAATCAGCTTTAAATGAAAGTATTAGTACAACTTTGCCTCCTATAACAGTATATACTGTTTTATTTTACTCTGAAATATCATATAGATATTGCCTAAAATAACAAATGGTATATAGAGAATAAATGCACGAGCACAACTCTCTGATGAGACTTTTGCTTCCTAGTATAAAAGGCTTAATTAACAGTCTTTAAAGATGACTGTAGGGGCATTACATTTTGAAATATTTCTTTAAATGACTTTGATTTATAGACACTGGTTGGGAGCTGAAACACGCCTACCTGAGGAGGGGCAACTCACTTAAGCATCTGGCCATCTAATTCTATTCTAGTTTTAGGACTTTTAATTCCACTCTAATAGTAAATGGGAATTGGGATGAACTGCCTTGATGTAAGATTGTTCTGTATCTGGACAGAGAAATGAATAGATCCTCGACCTGAGAAACATGAGAATGGCTCACTTTCAGAGATATAAAATCTTCTACAGAGCATGTTTTATCAGATTAAATTCTACTGTATCAGGGAAAATATTAATCCAGCCATAATTGGGATATACATTTCTACTAACAGTTCTCAAACCTGAAGACAAACATTTTTCTAACTATTAAATATTCTAGCTGTTATTTAATAAGGGATCCAATGGCATGGTTTCTGCTACATCACTGCTCTTTGGAAGGTACTTTCATAATCTTCTATTTTATTAAGAAATAAAACATTGCTGACAGATTATTTCATATACATGGTATTTCAGGAACAAGACTGCAGGTAGAATTTGATTTGCTACTTCTTCCGTTTTATCTTGTGTAAATAATCCATAGAAAGTGAACAAAAATCCTAAAATATATTTGAAAGAGCCCTGAAATAGCAGAAGCTTTAGGACTTAATCTAGTCATAAAAAATTGTTAACTGTAGAAACTTAATCAAAGAGAAATAACATTTTTGAAATATCTTTTACATGCTAGCCACTGTGCTCATAGATTGTATACCTGAAAGTACAATTCTTAGGATCACATGTTATTTTGATGTGACCTTACATTGCAGAAGAGAAAACATGTTAGTGAAACTACTTGACACAATCTAAGGAAATATAACTATTTCCTCAGTTTTTAATTTGCAAATAGCAGACATCATTCAGGGAATTTCTGTAAAGCCGTATGTAGATTTTAAATACGTGTAAAAATTTTCTCAAAAAGCAAAATATAAACACTTTTTGGTATTTATACTAAAGTAACAAACAATGACAACAACAAGAAAAAAACAAGAAAGAATGTATCCAAATTTAAATGTAAAAGAAAGGGTTGATGTTACTATGAGTTAAGAAGCTATTTTCTATGCTGATGAAACTGATTCAATCAAGTCAAAACAATCTGATTTTGCAAACAGTCCCTCCCCCTTGGGTACTTGGGCAAGGGTACCCCTGCCCTGAGCTCCACGCCTTGAAGAGCACCACATATTACAAACACAGGTACACAAAAGGGATGCAAGATCACATGAGCACATCTCTTCCTCAGAAGCAGGTTAGATTCCAATTGGAAGAGTCCTCAGACGGGATTAAAATACATTCATCCATTGTAATAGGGAGAAGGCAGAATATGTGTGTAAATATGTGACTAGGTTACATACAGATTTGGTAGTTAAAAACCTATGCAGGTTGGTTTCTGATTGTTTCAGTTTTTTTTTTTTTTTTTTTCAAATGAAATAACACTTAGTAAATGAAGTAACAACTAATGAATGAAATACTGATTATTCTTTTGAGAGCTTTCTTAACAAGTTAACTAAAATTTGCTGCAAATCTTCATGTTTTATTAGGATAATCACTTAAGCATAGCGAAGAATGACTGAAAAGTTGCATTTGTTTCTAGAAAAAGTAGAACCAGAGAATATAGTGCCAGACTGATAGGTACTTGCTGAAATGATATGACTAGGAGAACCTCTCGTGACACACTTTCCAGCTGGCACTTCTCAGGTGATACTCAACCTTATTTCTTATTCATTGATATAAAGATAATTAAACTTCATTTGAAAGGTGAATACTGAAAGAAAGGACATGGAACTATCATGCAGCCAGCCTAAATTAGTTTGACAACATTACCAAATTAGTTGTGCACTAATGAGATGGCATTATGGGAGGAAGAGAGACTCCAAAGAGTAATTTATAATAAACCTCTAAAAAGAGATCATCACTCTCACCACTACCAGCAGCATCATCATTAGGGAAGAAGGAAGATGCGGAAAAAGACTGGTTCACTGAAAGACCGCAAGAAGCAAAGCCTACTTTTCAAATGATAACACCCAACAGGCACTGGCATTTGAGAGAAGGACTCACTTATTTGATGTGTGAGGAGTTACACTGTTGGAAACTCTTCAAGCACTGTTAGTCGCTGTAACAATAACAGCAGTTAACATTCAATCAATAATTACTTTTCTCCAGGTGCTACGTTAAAATCTTAATACGCTTTATCTCATTCCATTCTCATCGCAACGTTTGCATTTGGCACTATTATAATGTCCATTTTACAGATGGGAATTAGAGAACTGGAATGTTTTTCCGAGGTTACACAGTTGAGGACGCTGAGTTTAGGAGAGCTAACTAATTAAGGCTATAGGAAGCCTTAGTTTTTCATCCTATGCTCTCTAACCTTAGTCTGATGCTACTGTAACTTACAGAGAGAGAAACCAGAAGGAAAGTAAATAATAACTGGGCTTTGTGAGGTAGAAATTCTGAAAAAGAATTATCTTATCTTATCTTTATCTTATCTTAATCTTATCTATAAAATAAGGTGGATAAAATACTGAAGACAAACTTTGCCAACTTTATACTTTGCCTGGGACACGGCCTTGCACTGAATGCATTTCTCTACCCAGATACTTATACAAATAATCACAAGCCTAATCGAAAACACTTGTGAACAAGTGTTAATTATGTTTATTAAAATTTACCCAGCTGTTGAAATTTTCTAATGCCTGAAGAAAATGAGAGCTATGGAGAATATACAACTGGGAACAATGAAAATGAAACTGACTCTTTTGAAGAATAATTACTTATGCTAATTTAGTTGAACACAATAGGCTCTATCAGCAAACATTTTCATAGTAATGTTATTATTTGCCTTCTCTGAAATGCTTGGCTCATTATAGTGAAGTATAAAATAGTCAGAATACATGAACTGAATTTAAAGATTAGCAGTTACATGTCTGACCTAAAAAATTACAGGTTATATACCATTCAAGGTGTATTTTAATTTATATAAAAAATGATGTACTTGAGATGCCTCTAAAACCATTCATTTCTCACATTCCAAAGAAGAATGTCAATAATGAATATGACATTCTTAATCATTAATATTCATAGGTATATATTACATATACAACAATTTATATCAAATAAATGTTTCTAGTCCCTTAACTGGATGATACTGATAGCAAGACATAAGGTAGTAAAGTGAGTGCCCTCAGAGAAAGAACATAATACAGGAGATATTAAAAATATCAGAGGAATTCATTTTCATTTACAGATGCTTCTCAAATTCATCTTCTCATTTATGAATAAAACGTAACATTTTGTTGACTACGGAAATACATTATTTTATGTTAAATAATATTTCATTACTTAGCAAATATAATTTTCTGTATCAAATTTGCAGGTATCATAATGCTCAAATATATAATGTAAACGAGATGACAGCCAAAAGAAAGATACTCTAAACCTCTAAATTAGTGTGAAAATAATCTTAAATCAAATATGATATAACATTTAACAGAGTCAAATACAATGTGCTCATTTTCTCCCTCCTCACAATTTGTTCTAAGATTCTGAAATATCACCACCCTACTGTACAGTCTCGATAACCTTACACGTCCCAGGAGAACTGGGCCTCCCGTCAGAGCTGATTATTTCAAGAATGGACTGAGAGCCACACGGAGTTAACCAGAGACTAAATTAAAGGTTACAGACACCAATCTGATTGGTTGCTGGTGAGCACTAGACCTGAAACGTCATCAGGACTTTGGGCCAGTTTTGGTCATTTTCACTGCAATACACTCTGGCCACTGCACACCTGCCAAGTATAGCAAGCACATGGGCCTGCAGAGAGATGCTCACAAAATAATCCGACTCAAAAAACATAAGCAGAGAAGTAGCCATGAGAGAGCCACTGCCTAGAAATTCATCAGATCCTTTACCTACCTCTCACCACCACTGCCCTTTTAGATTCAGGCAGTAAGTATGGGTTTCTATTATTTGCAACTAACTTCACACAATTTAAGAAATCATTACTTAAAGACAACAAAATCCCCAAATCAAGAATTTAATTTGATAGCTGTGAACAAAATCTGCACGATTCAGGCAATGCATTTTGTGAGACAGAATTTAAAAATTTAGAGCAGTTCTAAGTTAAGCTACTAGAATCGTAATTTAATATGCATAAAGATAAGAAAAACATTCTCCATCTCCAGAAGACTAAGCTAAGTAAGCCAAGAGTATATTTTATAAACTATTAAACAATGGTAAATGTATTTATATCTATTAAATTAGTATACTGGAAAATAAATTAAAAATGATTAATAGATAGTAAGAAACATAAAATACATGAAACATATATGAAACAATAATATAAAACTAACAATAACATGGACAATGTAGCCATACATATAATCCCTATGATTAGCAGAATCATTTTTAAAATGGAGTACATATAATTTTCAAAAACATACATATTTTTTCCACAACTGGCCTTATGTTGGTTTATAAAGCAAGCCTCAATAAATTACAAAGGGTTGATATCATTCAATGTATGCTCTCTGACATTGGTGAAAAAACAGGAAATCAATTAAAAAGCAGGGGGTGGGAGGAAGGATCTCTGACAATTTGGAAATGAAGTTATTTCCAAATAACCAACAGAACATAATAAAAAAGGAATCACAAGTAAGATAAGAAAATATTTTAATCTGAATGTTAATGAAAATATATTAAAACCCGTTACATGCAGCTAAAGAGTTGCTTAGAGGAGAATTTATAGACTTATCATTAGAAAGTTTTAAAAGCAATGATCTCAAATTTCATTTCAGAAAGCACAAAAAAAGAACAGGAAAGCAACATCCAAACAATAAAGCAAAAGAAATCAATAAAATTAAAATCATAAAATAGAGAACAAAAAACTAGCCGAGAATAGTTTTTGTATTATCGATTAACGTGAAAAACCCAAGCAATACTGTTTAAATATAAAACAGAAAGAAAGCCAGGGGCATTCAGCTAGCTCAGTTGGAAAAGTATAAGAGTCTTTCAACAAAGAAACTCCTGCAAAAAGGAGCATCACTACAGACACCAACAAAAATTATAACCAACCTTGAATTATCAAGTTTGAAAGTAAAAGTGATATGAATAAATGCCTTGAAAACCATAACATAACTTGACAAAAGAATAGAATCCTAAATAATGTAGTATCTGTTAATGAAATTAAATTGATTATTGAAACCCGTCCTACATTGAAAAGTTCAAGTCCAAACAACTTCATCAGTAAATTCTACTAAATATTTTTGAAAGTAACAACACCAATACTATACAAATATTTGAAGAGGACAGCAAAAGAGGAAAACATTTTCCAACTCAATCTCTGTCACAGTTTTAAACTTAATATCAAATTCTGACAAGGACATTTCAACAATAACAACAAAATGCAGATCCACCCTTGTTATAAATACAGATGGGACAATCTTGACCAAAATATCAGCAAATCAAGTCCAGCAATACAGAAAATCAAACCCATCATGAGAAATTGGAGTGCAATGCAGCAATAATAAAAGTAAAAATTTTAACATTTGAGAATCAACAGATATAATTCACCACGTTAACGCAAAAAACTGAAAAAAAAAAAAAAAAAAAAAAAAAACTTACCTCAGTACAAGTACTGCTGTTAGTAGTCATTGCAGGAAACTTCTTTAATCAATAGGAGTCTAAAAAAAGAAAAAGAATCACTAAGTCAGTGATCATATATAATGAAGGATTATTTAGATCATTTTCCCCCAGACAGAGGAAAAAACAATGCACACTATTACTATTTCTATTTAGCATTTTATTGGATATTCTGGTCTGTGAAATAAAGTAAGGTAAAAAAGAAATACATGTCTCCTCAATAATTTTTTAAGTATAATATTTTTCTTAACCTAAAAAAGAAACAGAAGTGTAGGAAAGAAATAAAATATATTTTTGTGATGTTATGATTAAGGGCGTAGAAAGTCCAAAAAATTTATAGATTATAATGGTAGTAATCAGTGAACTAAAAAAAGTCTTGACGTGTTATATCTGAATTATAATTAAATTTCCCAAACACAGAATTTTTATTAAAATCACATGGTAGCCACAAAGAAAATATTCTATAGCAGATTTTAAAAAGAGAGAAAGACAAAAGGATCAAATATATCACTACAAAGAACATGATCAAATCTGCTATGTACCAAATGTTTGTGTCCCCCAAAATCTTATGTTGCAATCTAATGCCCAGTGTGATAGTATTAGGAAGGGAGATTTCTGGGAAGTGCCTAGATCGTGAGGATGGAGCCCTCATGAGTGGGATTAGAGACCTTATAAAAGACCATACAGAGCTCCCTAGACCCTTCTGCCATTGCAGTTACAACTAGAAGGTGCTGTCTCTAAACCAGAAGGTGGGCCCTTACTAGACACTGAATCTGGCAGTGACTTGGACATCCCAGCCTTGGACTTCCCAGCCTCAAAAAATGTGAAAAATAAATGTTTGTTATCAGCCATCCAGTTTATCGTATTTTTGTTATAACAGCCTGAATGGACTAAGACAGCAAACAAAATCAAAAAGGAAGACAGCAAAGAAAAACAAAAAACAAAACTGACAGAAAAAGAATTTAACAGAATGGCAAAAGCAATCCCTCACCTATAATAATTACTTTAAATATACTGGAAGAAATTCACCAACCATAATGTATAGAGTGGTTATTGGATGAAAAACAAAAACAAGAGCAAAACAAAGATCCAACTCTATGTTGTCTACAAGAGACTTATTTTAGATTTAAGAATATACATGGACTGAAAGTGAATGGATTTAAAATGATATTCCATGCGATGGTAAACAAAAGGAAAAGCAAGTGGCAGTACTTATGTCAGACAAAATAAACTTTTAGTCAAAAATTGTCACAAGACTAAAGGGACATTACATAATGATAAAAGGGTCAATTAATCAGGAAGATACAACAGTTACAAATATATATACACTCAACATCAGAGCACATGAATATATAAAACAAGCACTGATATAACTGAAGGGAGAAATAGACATCAATACAGTAACAGTAGAAGACTTCAATATTCCACATTCAATCATAGATCGTCCAGACAGAAAATCAATAAGGAAACAGCAGACTTGAACAAACTACAAAACAAATGGCCATAACAGACGTATACAGAACATTCTATTCAACAGCAGCAGAATATTCATTCTTTCTCAAGTATATAGAGAACATTGTCTGTGACTGATCAAATGTCAGGTCACAAACCAACTCAACAAATTTCAGAAGACTAGAATTATTCCAAGTATCTTTCCCAACCACAGTGGAATGAAACTAGAAATCAATAACAAAAGGAAAACTGGAAAATTCACAAATGCTTGGAAATTTTAAAACACACCCTTGAGCAAATACTGGGCTAAAGAAGAAATCAAAAGGGAAATTCGAACATATCTCAAGACAAACAAAAATTAAAACACAACATACCAAATCTTACAGGATGCAAAAGCAGTACGAAGAGGGAAGTTTTTAACGATAAAAATGTACATTAAAAAGAAGAAAGACTTCAAATAAACAACCAAATTTAATACCTCAAAGAACTAGAAAAGGATAAACTAAGCTCAAAGTTAAGAGAAGGAAAAAATCGTAAAGATTAGAGGAGAAAAAAATGAAATAGAAAATAGAAACAATAAAAAAGGTCAATGAAATTAGAAGTTTATTTTTGAAAATATCAACAAAATCAAGAAATCCTTAGCTAAAATAACTAAGACGAAATAGAAGAAATAAAAGGAAAAGCAAAGGAAACAAAAGCAAAAATAAACAAATGGAACCTAATTAAACTTAAAAGCTTTTGCAAAGCAAAGGAAACCATCAACAACACAAAAAGACAACCTAATGAATGGGAGAAGATATCTGCAAATTATACGACAAATAAGGGGTTAATATCCAACATATATAAACAGCTCGCACAACCCAACATCAAAAACAAACAAACAGGGCTTCCCTGGTGGCGCAGTGGTTGAGAGTCTGCCTGCCGATGCGAGGAACGTGGGTTCGTTCCCCGGTCCGGGAGGATCCCACAAGCCGCGGAGCGGCTGGGCCCATGAGCCATGGAGGCCACAACAGTGAGAGGCCCGTGTACCGCAAAAACAAAACAAAATTTAAAAAAAACCCCAAACAACCCAATTAAAAAATTGACAGAACCGAATAGACTTTTTTTTTTGAAAGAGGAAATGCAGATAGCCCAAGGTATATGAAAAGATGCTCAACATTGCTAATTATCAGAAAAATGCAAATCAAAACCACAATGAAATATGACCTCACACCTGTCAGAATGGCTATCATCAAAAAGAACACAAATAACAAATGCTGGTGAGGATGTGGAGCAAAGGGAACCCTTGTACACTGTTGGTAGAAATGTAAATCGGTGCAGCCACTGTGGAAAACAGTATGGAGTTTTCTAAAAAAAGCTAAAAATTGAACTACCAGCAATTCCACTTTTGGAGATGTATCCAAAAGAAACAAATAAACAAAAAATAAACAAAAACAATAATTCAAAAAGATATCTGCACCTCAATGTTCATAGCAGCATTATTTACAATTGCCAAGGTATGGAAGTAACCTAAATGTAAATCAACAGATGAATGCATAAAGAAGATATGGTGTGTGTGTGTGTGTGTGTGTGTGTGTGTGTGTGTGTACACACACACACACACACACAATGGAATGCTACTCAGCCATAAAAAAAGAAAGAAATTTGGCCATCTGTAGCAACATGAATGGACTTAGAGGGCATTATGCTAAGTGAAATAAGTCAAAGGAAGACAAATAGTGTATGATATTGCTTATATGTGTAATCCAAAAAATACAACAAACTAGCGAATAAAACAGAACAATAAAAGTGGACTTACAGATATGGAGAACAAACTAGTGGTTACCAGTGGGGAAAAGGAAGGGGAGAGGGGTAATAATAAGGATAGAGGGAAAAAAAGGGTTATTATGGGATTATATAAAATCATCTGTGTGAAACTTCTGAAGTTTTTTAAGCACTATAGAATTTAAAGAATCTTTAATTCAATTAAAAATTAATTTTAAATAAATGAATATTTCTTTCATAAAAAGAGAAAAGAATGAAATAAAATCAGATATGGAATAGTAAACATTACAATAATGCCACAGAAACTTTAAAAAAATCATGAGGAAGTATTATGAATGATTATATGCCGACAAAGTGATCAACCTAGAAGAAATGGATAAATTATTAGAAACATACCACCTACCAGTACTGAATCATGAAGAAATACCAGCAGAAAGTTTAAATGAACCAATGTCAAATAAGGAGATTATATCAGTAACCAAAAACTTCCTGACAATGAAAAGCTCCAGATCAAACAGTTTCACAATGGAATTCTACCAAACATTTAAAGAATTAATACCTATCCTTCTAAACTTGTTAAAAAAAATAAAAGAATAGAGACCCCGTGAAAACTTTTTTATGAGGCTAGTGTTATTTTAATATCAATGCCAGACAAGAACACTACAAGAAAAGAAGACTATAGGCCAGTAACTAATAAACGTAGATGAAAACATACTCAACAAAATACTAGTAAGCCAAATTCAACAGCACATCAAAAGAATTATATACCATGACCAAGTGGAATTATCCTAACTGGAATCAAGAATGGTTCATCATATGCAAATCAATCAATGTGATACACCGTATTAACAAAATAAAGGACAAAAAAAAAATCACACGATCATCTCAAAAGATGCAGAAAAAGCATTTGCAACATTTAATACCCTTTCATGATAAAAATTCTCCACCAATAAGGAACAGAAGGAATTTACCTCAACACAATAAAGGTCATAGATAAAAATCATACAGCTAACCTCATACTCAGTGATGAAAAAGTGAAAGCTTTTCCTTTATGATCTGGAACAAGACAAGGATGCCTACTCTTATCACTTCTAGGCAACATAGTACTGGAAGTATCAGCCTGAGCAATTAGGTAAGAGAAAGAAATAAAAAAGCATCTAAACTGAAAAGGGAGAAGTAAAATGATCTGTTTGCTCATGACATGATCTTTTATGTGGAAAACCCTAAGGATTTCAGATACACACACACACACACACACACACACACACACACACAAAACCTCTCAGAACTAATAAATAATTTCAGCAACATTTCAGGACAAAAAATTATCAGAATATTAGATATGATTCTATACACTAAGGAAAAAAAAATCTGAAAAGAAAATTAAGGAAAAGATCCCAATTACAATAGCATAAAAATAATAAAATACTTACTGATAAACTTAACGAAGGAAATGAAAGACATATACTGAAAATTATAAAACATGGAGGAAAGAAATTAAAGCAGACAAAAATAAATAGAAAGATATCCATCCTGTGTTCATGGATTGGGAAAATTCTTATTGGTAATATGTCCATATTACCCAAAGTGATTTACAGATTCAATGCAATCACTATTACAATGCCAATGCTTTTTTTTTTTTTTTTTTTTTTACAGAAACAAAAAAATCCTAAAATTTTTATGGAGCTACAAAAGACCCCATATAACCAAAGCAATATTGAGCAAAAAGAAAAAGCGGCAGTCCTCAAACGTTCTGATTTCAAAATATATTACAAAGCTACAGTAATCAAAACAGTATGGTACTGACATAAAAACACACGTAAATTAGTGGAGCAGAAGAGAGAGCCAAGAAATAAACCCAAGCATATGTGGTCAACTGTTCTTTGATAAGGCTGCCATGAATATGCAATATGCAAAGGATAGTCTTCAAAAATGGTGTGGGAAACTGTCCATCTATATGCAAAGAAGTGAAATTGGACTCATCTTACACCACACACGAAAATCAACTCAAAATGGATTAAAGACTTAAGACCTGACACCATAAAACAACTAGAAGATAACAAAGGCAAAAAGTTTCCTGACATTAGCCTTGAAAATGATCTTTCGGATATGACACCAAAAATATAGGCAACAAATGCACAATAGACAAATCTTATCAAACTAAAAAGCTTCTGTACAGTGAAGGAAATAATCAACAATGTGAAAAGGCTAGCTACAGAATGAGAGAAAACACTTGCAAACCATACATCTAATAAAGAGTTTATATATCAAATATATACAACTCAACAGCAATAACTAATTAGATTTTAAAAATGGGCAAAGGACCTGAATACCCACTCTGAGTATACATCCAAAGAATTTGAAATCACGATCTTGACAAGATATCTGTATTTCCAAATGCACCGCAGGATTATTCACAATAGCCAAATCATGAACGCAACCTAGATATCTACTGACGAATGAACCGATAAAGAAAATGCTATATATATAGGTCCGTAGAACAGTGGTTGTTGGAGGCTAGGGGGAGGGAAAAATGAGGAGGTATTAGTCAAAAGCTACAAAAGTTTAATTATACAAGATGAGTAAGAACTAGAGATTTAATATATAGCATAGTGCCTAGAGTTAACAATAAATTGTATACTTAAAAATTTACTAAGAGCATATAGCTTAAGTCCTCTAACACAAAATAATAATAATATTAAGGAGGAGGAGAAACATAATAAAGAGAATAGGAAACTTTTAGAGGTGATGGATATGTTTATGGCACAGATTGTGCTGATAGTTATATGGTTACATATCTATCTCTAAATCCACCAAGTTGTTTATATTAAATATGTACAAAATTTTATGTGTCAGTCATACCTCAATGAAATTTTTTTAAGATTAGTACTAGAAATGGAAGTCATTGCCCTACCGAAATCAGAAATTGGGAGGCCCTGGACACTTTTTTTTTCCTCCCCAAACCATAATTGGCTCTTTTAAAATAAGAGTTCCTATGGTGGTGTACAAATTTAGATGTGAAACAATTCTTTAAAATGGTCTAGTCCAACCATTTCATTTTATAAATGTTGGAAATCAAGGCCATAGAGGCAAAAGGTCAAGGACTGCCCATAGTATTATAAGTGGAATTACTAAAATTAAAATCCTAGTAATTTGCAGATTCCTAATTAAGTGATTTTTGCAGCATACTATTTGGGGAAAAGGCACATCCATTCTCACCCACTTTCTGTTCACTGGTGACACTCTTCCAACAGCAGCTATGCTGGAAACCTGAACGTCCAGCAGTTTAATGGTCTTGTGGGCTGTAGGTTTCCATCCTAGCAGTAAAAGCTTTGTGATCTTTGATAATATCTCTCTTTTCTCTTGTGCTCCTTTAGCCTTTCCATAACCAACTCCTACATGGAACTTCCCTTGACTAGAAATATCTAGAGTAATTTCTCTTTTCCTCCCTGGACTCCAATTGATAAAAGAATATTGAACCAGAGTGACACTGATTCTAACGTGGTAAATTCACATCAGGACTCAGATATTGGATTAAATTAGAAAATGCTATTTCATACGTGAGGTGAATTCAATAAATAGTATTACTGTTATTGTTATTTGTGGTCATTACCCTTGTCAACTTACAGAAAATAGCTTTAAATGACCACTTTTCAACTCATATACTTTTTCTATAATTAATATTGAAAAATTTATCCTTTTCCAGTGATGTATTCCTAAATAAACTGTCTCTTCTGTGATAACATACCAAGTAGCTTCAGAGATTTCTGGATGTAGGGGTTTTCTAGAGCTGTGAAGGGATTAAAGAACAATAATCTGAATCTTTTCCTTTAATCTTCCTCAGCAAAGGTGGGAAGCAGAGCCTAGTATTTCCTCATATGTTTATGCAGAACAATTGAAAAGTTCTCTGTAGTTAAAAATTAAAATACCCATGCATTAACTCTTTCCTCCAAAGAAATTGCAAGGGAAGAAGCATGATATATTAGTTTCCATGCATCTAAAAGAAATGTTTAAATTATGGAATTCCCCTAATAGCAATTAGTTCAAATTGACTATTTTCATATTGCTTATAGATACACACACGTATATAGATAAAAACAACCATTTCCCTCTGAAATAGTTAAGTGATTAAAAAGTCAAGATCTCTCGTTTCCCATGACAACAAAAATAATCAGGGGGGCTTCCCTGGTGGCGCAGTGGTTGAGAGTCCGCCTGCCGATGCAGGGGACACGGGTTCGCGCCCCGGTCCGGGAGGATCCCACATGCCGCGGAGCGGCTGGGCCCGTGAGCCGTGGCCGCTGAGCCTGCGCGTCCGGAGCCTGTGCTCCGCAACGGGAGAGGCCACAACAGTGAGAGGCCTGTGTAACGCAAAAAAAAAAAAAAAAAAATCAGGAAGCAGTATGCCAAGGAAAGCAGGACTAGAAGGTTATTGTCCATAAAAAGAGTAATTAAATGATGAAGCCAATATACTTCTCCCAGTCCTATAAAACTGGGCTTTTATTCTGTCGCCACCCAGACAACATTTCAATAAAATCGCAGATTGTTTGCTTTTGTAATATGAATTCAGACAAACGCTAAAATCGAGACCAATTTATAAAAAATATGCCTTGCAAATTTCATTAACAGGTCATCTTCAGGGGCCAGCCCTCTGCAAGGCACATTTAATACAACAGCGCTGTCAGAGCCGGGTATGAACAGAAATGCTAACGTGTCCAAAGGAAGAAACGCTAAAACCAGTGTTGCAGATGGCAGGTTACTGTCAATGCTTGTTCCTCTTATACAATACACCTGACCCCAAGGCTGGGAAGCTAATAAAATGGCCATATGAACCTCCATAAAACAAAACACATTTATTTCTCTTGCAAGTTTTTAGGGCAGGACGACCATAAACGAAACCCATTAAGACCTGGGGCACATTAATACTACACCACATACAGTGACAACAGTTTATATACAATATTGTAACGTGAAAAAGTCCTTCTACTAATTTAAATGCCTTCTGCGCTTACACATTTTATTACTGAGAATTACCAAATGTGGACATTTATTACTGCAGATTTAAGAAATGGACCAATTTACAGACAACTTGCTTAGTTCTCAAACCTAAGACATTTTAGTCTCAAAAAAAAAAGAAAAAAAAAAGCTAATGCTATTGTACCCTTGAAAGCAGAAAGTAGAATTTATGGAGGGTGAAATAAATTACTAAATGATACAGCTCAACTGCTTTTACTACCTAAATGAAATGCAAAAGAGCTTGATGGGGAACTCAAGAGAAAAAAAAAAGAAGGTGCCTAGGCGGTAAGAGGTTTTCAGAAATTCAAGGCAATGATCTCAATAATGTTTACCCAAATAGGTCATGACATTCCATAAATCAAAATAAACTGATTCATTCCTTTTTCCATTTTAGTTAAGTGGAAATAAGCATTAAAAGAGATCCTCAACTCTCTCTATATGGAACTTGCATAATCAGGATCAAATGATGTTTTATTGCTATTTTAACTATTTAAATTGAGTGATGCCCAGCTTGTTCAAGGACTTTCCTTGACCAGCTAATAGAGGTACATAACCACATTTCTAAAAACAGGAGTATTTATGTAAAGAGTTATAAGATATATCCAAAGTACTAATAAAATACACAAAATGTTATGTCAAATGATATAAAGTTTTATTTAATTGAGACAATATATTTCTAGGCCTTCTTTTGCTCTGTAATTTTACGACTTTAACTCACTAGAGAATCAGTATTGTTTCAGATTTGCTGAGCTGCTTTTATCACCAAACCATCTCAATTATCCACAGGTACATTTTCATCATCAAGGATAGTACTTCTTCCATGCTATCATATCCTCCACGATATAAATGACACAGCATTATTTTTATGTCCTTTATTTAACACTCTATGATACCTATTTACTTATAAAAGTACAATAGAACCTATTTTCCCACATGTATCCTAACAATCGTTCTTGATTTTAGCACTAACACTCATTGATCAGACTATTAACTGAACACATAAAATTATAGTAAAAAAAACTGTTGAGCATGGAAATAAAGTAAAATTAATCTATGAATTATAGCATAAAAAGGAAAATATTTTCAGTTAGTTCCTCATAAACTATATACAAATGTGCCGGGCTTTAGAATTAGGTCTTACTTTATGACAGTGTAATTTCATTCTCCTTAGTTTTAATATTCTGCCAAATTGGCTTCTTTTAAAAAGTACCACCTTGGTAGAATGAGGAGTTATTGTTTAATGAGTACAGAGTCTCAGTTTGGAAAGATAAAAAGTTCTGGAGATGGATTGTGATGATGGTTGATCAACGATGTGAGTGTAATTAACGTCACTGAACGGTACAATTAAAGAAAGTTAAAATGGGGAATTATATGTTACAGATATTCTATCAAACTTAAAATATACTCTTTTATTAACACAGAGTCTGTAGGTTTTGAAGCATTTTATTTCACTACTCATATCACTCTTGTGAAAGTAAAAGTTTCTCTGCCTTCCTTTCTCTCATTGGTTGTGAAAAGGAGTTATTAGAAAAAGAGCTATTATCAAGTCAAAGAGCTATTAATGTCAAGCCCAAGCATTACCACTTAGAGACATTTTGGAAAAGTCAGGTTCAGTGACAAACATGTGTGTATAGTCACAGTGGAAAGTTCCGTCTGCAGTTAGACCGACTTTACCAAGAACAGAGCAGGATGATTGGATCTATTTTCTACTCGTTAGCAGAGTGATGTTGTTTGACTGTTTACAGAGGATGTGTCCTAACATAAAATATGTGTCCTACAGGAAAACCTGTAATTGCTGGGATACTGTGCTTTCATATTCATTCATTCATACAGACTTACTAGGAACCAACATCGGGTGATGAGGAAACAAAGATAAAATAACAGACAGCCACACAGCTCACCAATTCCTGAATGGATATCCTTCTCGTAAAAGTAGCTTGTTTAGACCAAAAGACAACCCTCAGAACGGGAGAAAATATTTGCAAACGAAGCAACTGACAAAGGACTAATATCCAAAATTTATAAGCAACTCTTGCAGCTCAATAACAAAAAAACAAACAACCCAATTCAAAAATGGGCAGAAGAACTAAATAGACATTTCTCCAAAGAAGATATACAGATCGCCAACAAACACATGAAAGAATGCTCAACATCATTAATCATTAGAGAAATGCAAATCAAAACGACAATGAGATATCATCACACACCGGTCAGATTGGCCATCATCAAAAACTCTAGAAACAATAAATGCTAGAGAGGGTGTGGAGAAAAGGGAACCCTCTTGCACTGCTGGTGGGAATAATGTAAATTGATACAGCCACTATGGAGAACAGTATGGAG
>NC_041232.1:81971125-81994260 GCF_002837175.3 Physeter macrocephalus | reverse complement strand
ACTAACACACTATTGTAAAACAGTTATACTCCAATAAAGATGTTAAAAAAAAAAAATAAAAATAAAAATAATATGCAGGCTAAAAAAAAAAAAAAAAAGTAGCTTGTTTAACACCAAACCCTCCTTATTTAACAATAATGCTATAAAGATTTCACAGGTATTGCCTTAAGGTATCTGTGAAATGGGATAATAGTTGCATTTGCCTCACAGGGTTATTATGGGAATTAAATGAGATAATCCATACAACTATCTCCTTGTCTGGCACACATTTACAGTCAACAAACACTAGCTGTTACTTTCATTATTAGCAGTATTATTTAATTCAGGGTAAAAAATCTACCAGTTCCCAGAACAGACAGAATCATTAAGCTTAAATATTTCTAGCTGAACTATGACACAGGAAATATCTGGCAGAGGATTTTGTGACATGCAAATTGTCATTTTAGATGAAAATCTCTTTCAACATTAATCATTGTTCAAGAGAATATAAAAATTAAAAAAGAAAATAATAACAGCATTAGGTAGGTAAAGGCTCAAAATAGATTAATATGTGCCAGATAAAATGCCTTCAGGATACTAGCAAAGTTACTTTCTAAAGTCTTTACAGAATAATATACAGAAAGTATATTTTTGAATTGTTTACAGGCTCAATATAAGCCAACAATATAAAGGAGCAACAAAAAATATATATATATATTTTTTAACTCTATAAAACAAACAGAATGAGTAAGGTGACAGACACTTCTGTAGCACACAACCCATTCTGAAGGGCCACGTTTTGAGCAGGAGACTGAAAAGTTGTCACATACTTGGAAAAATATAATCAAAATGGTCATAGGTTTGGACCCCGTGAAGTAAAGTAAAAGTTTAAAGATGCACAGAATAAAATTTGGAGAAGATAATATTTCAAAATAAAAGTATGATTTTTAATACTTCTCTATAAAACTTTTCTTTATAGACTGTAAACTGGGTTTCTTGTATTTCTATTTAAATAAGTAAATGAATTAATCATAGACAATAAATATGAACAGATTATAGTTTTAGACAAGTAATTTCACCAATTATCTCGTTGATGTTGTGTATAAGATTAGGAATGTATCTCATTATGATTTATATGATAATAAAAACTCAAACTATGGGGGAGAAACAGAGCCCTGAGATACAACGGAAGTTATGAAATATTTCCAAGAAGAAATATTTCCATGGAAATACTTCCATGGAAAAGAAGAATCTCTTCTACACACAATTACATTTCAGGCGGTATCTCAGACCCTCTAAAATTCTACAGTAATCATAGGACCGAGTTTAAGAAATCTTTGACCTAGGAGATCTTTAATGTCTTATTAATTCTGATTTTAAAAAAATTTCCACTGTGACCAAAGCACCATGATATGGTAAATCTTTTAACTGTTCTGATTTAGGGTTGTATTCCATTGCTTAATTTTTTCATGCAATAAATCCAGAATCACAATATGATTTTACATGATGTATTACTCTAGTCACTACAGTTTTCCCCCAAATTCTATATCTAAAGAAAACAGAAAAATATATCCGAGATCAAAGAGACTTTTATTCTCATATACCCTCCCTGAAAAGATTATTTGAAGACTAAAAACACACTCTGAAACAGAAGGATATTGGAGCGAAGGAATAGTGCTACTAAACAACTAGTGAAACAGAAAGAGTTCTCAGGTAACAGCTGTGCAATGGAGCTGTATCTCCAAATCAGATGTTTCTAATAAAACCAGTTAAAATTAATCCTAAGCGTATTTTTAATAATATATATAAATTTGGGGGACAGAAAGACTTTATTATAAGGATATCAGAAACTCCAGCAATGTTCCAAAATCCATAAAATTATTTCCTACTATTAAGCAAATTCAAATTGTGTTTTATTTGTAGAGAATTTTGTCATTAAATCTCACAATTCTTATGTAGTTATTCTTCCAAATATTGCTCTAGGATAACTTGTCAAGGTCCAAAAATAAACCACCTATATTTTTTGGTAAATTTCACTCATTTATGTATTAGCTCATTTCAATTAATATTTAGTGATGTCTGTCTGCAAATGTAGGGTATATATGTGGTGTGGGGTGTGTGTGGGTGTGTATACGGGGGGACAATAACTACTTCCTTTTCCCTTTGCCCTCATGGAACCCTTTAAAAGGTCAACTTAGGACATGAAGTTTTCCTGTTTCCCAAAGGTCAGAAGTTATGAGGAAAGCACACTGCTTATTCATGTGCTCATTCCTAATGCCTAAAACAGGGCAAGCAGAGAACACTGAAACGTTCATTTTTTTGTCAAGGATGGGAGTGGAGATGATAAAGAAGCCTGTTTCTGCCAATGTCCACCTCTATTCCCTTTGGTCCCCACATCAGCCAATGATGCAGTACTCTGGGAATACGGATTTCATCATTTTCTTGCCTTCTTCAACTTTAAAAATGGTTTGTAGTGTGCTATGATAATTTGGAAATTGAGATAGCATCAATTATCCCTCTTCTTCAGAGACTCAAACCTTATTAACAGGCACAATCACCTTCAATATCCATTTCTGTGCATGTGAATGCATATATATATATATATATATATATATATATATATATAAGCTTTATGTTAAAAAAAGTTTTTTTCTTTTTACATTCTTAAAACTGTGTAAGGAAAATTTAGATGTAAATTTTCTCCGTAACTCCAATTACTTTCTTTCCCGTCATTCAATTTTTTAAAATTATACGTCTGATACCTTGCATGGCCACATCTCAAATTTCAAACCTATATTTTCTACTCAAGCACAAGGATTCTGGCAGTTCAGCCAGAGTGCTTCTATTACCAGTACTTATTATTTATACTTTGTTTGACTAATAATGATGGTGTACTAGTGCTTGCTGGAATCTTTATACCCAATATAAATTCTTTGATTCAGAAAAGAAAAACAAAAGAATATAATTGTATGGTCTGTATTCCAAGAAAACTAGATATTTTTGAACATAAAAAGTAAAAGTTAGCTTAAATAATTATATGTCAGGATACATAGCTTCTTAGAATTTTTATTTTGTCTTTTGCTTCAAATTTGTTGGTCAGAAGATGACATAATTTTTCTTAAACACAAAATGCAGTAATGCCACTTGTTGAAATTTTTATCCTTAGGCATATCTTCAGGTCTTGAGATGTGAACATAAATGATCACAGAGAATATATTAAAAGTCAATCTTGTTTCATGTATAATTTTTCCAGGCTTTTATAAAGATAAATCATTATTTCAACAAACATTGTGAGTGCATATTTAGTCAAAAATTGAGTGGCTATTTGTTGATTATATATATGGCACTCTACCAAACAGATATGAGGTATGTTTTCTGAGAATCAGAAGTTCACAAACAAGTAAAAAGAGAAATGTACAATGGAGTGTTTTAAGTACTCTACTGCATTAAGCAGCTATGAACTGAATGTTGTCATTGCACAAAGGAAGGTTGATATCTCTTTCTGGATTTGTCTGGAAATGCTCAACAAAAGAAAACATTTCAATAACAACAAAACAGATTAGGTTTTGCTAACTATGGAAAAACTAGGCAGCTGGGTGATAAGGCTTTCAGGTAGAATGGTAAGCATGTGGATTAGTTTTGAGGGAGAGTTACAACTTCAGTACATTTTCAAATTAAGATTCAGGTCAAGTGAGATCCGAGAGGTAGATTTGGCAAGTCTATGAAAGGTGCTGTAGAGAATATACTGAGGAATTTAAATTGTGTGAAGTGAGAGGAAGGTTCCAGTAGCGTACTGAGGACTGGGACACGAGAGGAGCTCCAGCTACACAGGATATTAGACTCAGAGCATTTCACGGACTTGAGCGAAAACTGATGTTGGTTTTCATTTCTCTGAATCGAGTAAACCTCTTGAGGAAAGCACCTTGACATTGATCGGTAACCTCTCTTCCTTGCAGAACCCATTAAAGAATCCAGGCAAATTTCTGAGCCAGTATACCCTCATTAAAGTTCACATGTGTACTCTCCAGCGCACCACAGTGGAACACTTGACTAATTTATAACAAAGATAGACACATCAACAAACCTGGTTACTAGGAATTAGGAAATTTTATTACTTCAGCTATAATGCCCTGCCACAGCTATGAAGAATGTATGTACCTTAAGGTGCAGTGAAGATTAAAACCTTGCTTCTTTGAGTTCTTTGAGATAGATGAAGCCAAAGGAAAATAAATTATGTGATAACCTGAGAAGACTATCTTCTTTAGGTCACTTGGTTTGCCTTTAATAGCATGGTTGGCAAATAATTATACATACATGTCTTTCAAATACAAAAAGAAGTTCACACCATAATTAGAAAAATACTACAAAGGCATATAAGCCATATATATCTACTGTGTTTTGGTTAAATTATTTAAGCATGAGTCCTTCTCAAGTTTAATATGTATACATTTACTTGTTTCTTTATAATCTTATAATACTTCAAAGTATTCTATACCCTTTTTCTTCAAGATAAAAAGAAGAAAAACAAGCGGAAAGTTTAAAAATCTTTTTTCTCTCTCTTCCTCCTCTTTCTTCTCTTTTTTGGCCAAATTAAGGTTTTTCACTTGCTTCTGTTTGTTTCTTTAATTTGTTGTCGGCCACTTCAAACAATTCTAAAATAAACTTCCATCTACAAGTATACTTACATACGGGGGGGGCTGTTACTTTGTACAAGGGAATCAAAAACGCTGATCAGAAGATAAACTCAATGTTAAAAGGACTGTGATGTAATTTTCCCACATGGTCATAGTAATTCTCACTTCCTTCAGAAACATGTGAGAAGGTCCATTTCCCCCAAGGCCAGAGGCAACGGATGCTGTAAAATTTTTCTTTTCCTTGTTGATCAATTTGTTATGTGAACGCATATTCTGATTTGCATTTGTTAAATTACTAATGCAATAGCATTTTTTTTTTTTTTTTTACTAATCTTGATTCGGCATTTAAATTTTTAACAATGATTTACCATTCATGGACTTTGCTCATTAGTTAATTATATGGTTTGTTTTCTCCAATTTATTTAGCTACTTTCTGTACATTATAAATATTAACTTATGTTCATTTTTAGGAAGTAACTTTGTTTCCTAAATAAGTTTGGAGAAATCTTAGTCCTCATTTATGATACCTTAGCAAATATACGCTCAAACTGTCTTTAACTTCATGGCTTTTGGGCATCCCATTCTTACTGAGGTGGTAAGCTCCATGAAAATATTTTTTCCAATGCTTAAGTTGTGTTTTTTTTTTTTTTTTAAAGGCTCACTCTCTTGATTTCTATCCCTAATCTGTTCCTTCCACACTCCTTTTCAAATCAGTAAACTGATAATTGTGCACTGGTCTCAAGTAAAACACTCAAGACCTTCTTTTTCTTGATGTGTCTCTTTTCCTCAACCCATAGAGCCGATAAGAATACTCTAAAATAGAGGCCGGATCCCCGCATTTTTCTCAGCTCAAATGTTACCCACTCAGTGTGGCCTGCTTGCATCATCCAGTATAACCAGACCTACTTTCTCATTCCCACCTCCCCACGGCAGCACTCTCTTAATTCCTTTAGAATGTTTAATTGTGCATTTATTTCATTATTTTAATGTTACAGGATGACAACGACTAACAAATGTTTAATACAGCTCTTACTTTCTATTGCTGAAAATATTTAGCCATGATAAGTAATCATTAAGTGTTTGCTGAATGTTCGATTCCCTAGGGTTTTCTATATACATGATCACAAATCTATTGTATATACGTATGTATGTAGGTGGGTATGTGGTTAGAGGAAAAAAGCATGATTTCAGACAAACAGTAAATGTGAGTTTGTAAAAATTCTTTCTTCTGTTCTTTGTGCATTTTAAATCTGAGCAACCACGTCTTACTTTAATGTAAGACAAGTTTCACCCATGAACTATTAACGTAGTGCCGACCTGGGTCTTAGTTTCCTCTAAATTACCATAGTACTCATACTGTACCTCTTCTTTCTGACCACTACGTATATAATTTGGATTACAAACATTTAATTGTATGTGTTTCATTATCTTATATAATATGTAATAAATGTATTTTTAATTTAAAGTTCATTTTAATCTCTTAATCTGATACACTAAATCTGTTTTATTTAGGGTAATATGAGGTCCATCATCAAAACGTTAATTATCTCTTCAGCTCTGTCTAATCTGATGTTGAAATCAGGCCTTGAGGTTATAGCTTCCTTCAGCTGCTGCTTCTGAAGACTGGTCAGCTTCCAAGCTCTCTCCCTAACCATTTCATGTTGTCTTTCTCTGTTGGTCCTCTTTTTGAGAGAGCGCGACCCTGTTTTTGGCTGTGGCTGTTTCATTTTCGTTTTCCTTTTTATCACTTTGCTATTTTTATAATGAGCATGTTATTACTTAATGATTAGCTCAGAGAGGGATTCTCAAAGTGTAAACTCACAACATCTTGACCAGAAATGTAATGAGAACCTTTGCTACATCAACATGTATTATGAGTTGGATTGTGTTTCCCCCAAATGGGTTGAAGTCCTAACCCCCAGTATCTGTGAATGTGGCCTTATTTGGAAATAGGGATTTTGTAGACAATCAAGTCAAGCTCAAGTCATTAGGGAGGGCCCCAATCCAATATGACTGTGTCCTTATAAAAAGAGGAAATTTGGGCACATCGACAAGCACACGGGGAGAACATCATGTGAACTTGCAAGCAGAGAGCAGAGTAATGCATGTAAAAGTCAATCAATGCCAAAGATTGCCCGAAATCAGCCATAAGCTAGAAGAGAGCATGGAACACATCCTCTCTCAACAGCCTCGGGAGGAGCCAGCCCTGCCAACAACTTGATCTCGTATTTCCAGGCTCCAGAACTGTGGGAGAGTAAATTTCTGTTGTTTAAGCTACCAGTCTGGGGTACTTCAACACAAAAACTGTAGCAAATTAATGCAACATCTAAACCTTATAAGAAAAATTCTATATTAACATTTTACATAAATTAAACAATATTCTGATTCAAATCCAAATTCTATGAAACGTAATTTCATTCAAAATGCTCTTTATACTGTATAGGTTAAAACTGTATAGACCCCCTACAAGAAATAAATATTGATGAAATTCTGTGGTTATATATTAATAGCACTAAGCCACTATGCTTGATGAGCCAGTTTATGATTATAATATTTCTTTTTATTTTTTCTTATCTTTCGCATATAAACCCTGTATAAATTTAAGGTGTACAGCACATTCAAACTTTGCCTACATAAAAATATATATACACATATTAATGTCCCTTACACAGAAAATAAAAATTATATTTACAACGATGAAGTTTACCTGACAAATCATTCAAGGAGCTCTACACACTGCCTTCAGAATACTTTCCTTTCTGGACAGTAACTTTGAAATGATAGCCTAGCAAGATTTTACTATGAGACCTCCTCTTCTTCCTCCTCACCCTGAATCTTCATTACAGGAAACCAAAGAAACAGGCACAAAATAGTGATGACATCTAAGAACTTTGTCATTTTTTGCCCAAGTTATTTTCTTTAGCCTTCCAGCTCCTATACTGATAACAGAAAGTTGACCTTAAACTCTCTCAGTCCGAAGTCCATGGCCCTCTCCTGAAACTAAATGACACAGAACAACAACCACTTGATAAATCTGGAGCCTCTAGCTTAAATCCCTCCCTGCTATCCCACCACTCCTTCCATTCTTCCCTGACATGATAAATGAAGCAAAGGCAGAAGATTGAAAAAAAAAAAAAAAAAAAAAATCTTTCAGAGAAAAATAAAAGGCATTTACCCTGGTTATTAGAAGTAAATTACTACCCTGAATCATAATGCAGAAATGTAAGCCAGCTTTTTATCCCTTATTATTATGGGTGTTGAATTATTCAGTGGTACCCATTAGCAAAGTGATAACGTGGTGATTTTATATTTAGGCTTCCCTGTACAGGATATCAGCAGCTTACTTCGAACACCTGACAAGTTGACTGTGCACTGACTCAGAAATGATTAAAGTTAGTGACCAGGATAAAACGGTAAAATCTCATTTCACTTTTCAAAAATCCATGCCTAGAAAAATAGTCTCCCTTAACACTCCTCCTCCTCCCTCTTCCTTCTTCTTCTTACCATAATAACTATTATCACCACCACCATCACCAAATAGGCGACAGTCAAGAACATCTCAATTACAATTAAGAGCTAAACTGTCTTAACGTGCCATTATCCTTATAATGTATTTGTTTTTAATCTGACATGGCCATTTTTCCTCGTTCTAGTTTCAGATTTTTTTAAGGAAGTATATATATTTTTTTCTTCATACATACACCTGCACTGTAATTCATAAACTGTCAAGTAAATCCTTTTGCACTTTTTAAAATGCTGTTGCTTTCTCTGGTTGTTTTATTGCAAAGGTACCACATTTAATCTTGCAGGTATGAAATCACTACCACCTGTCTGACAAAAAAGCAAGTTCTCTTTCACCAGAAGGTTTTCTGTAACTTTCTTTGCCCCTGTAAAGAGAGATTAAAAAAGAAAAGAAAATCCTAAGAGGGAAATATGTCTTTATATATGGATAGAGTTTTTGATTTATATTAGTGGGGATAACAAGGAATACCATATAAAGTTTATACATATCTATGCATGCAATGTGTTCACATTATGTAAACATGAAATATATTCACTATGCAATCTCTCTTTCACTCTCTGTAAATGATTGGCATTTTAACAGTGATCGTCTGATTTTCTCTGGGTTGTGAAATAATGAGTTTTAAGTTCTCTATTAAATTTGTTAGTACGCTTTCCACAATGTGTGCATTTCTTTTATATTAATAAAATAATATACAATAAAATTATAAAATAAGTATATAATCTATACCTTATGAATTAAAAATCTTAAACAGAGAATTTTTCTAAAAAGCACAATGTCATAAGCAAATATTTGTGTTTATGTGCAAATATAAAGATAAGAATTAATATAAATAGTATTTACTTTTCATATAGTATTTAATGTGTAATGACATTCTTACTTTCAAAGATTGTTCCAATATGTAGAAATACTTAGGCACATCCTGTAAAACTTTTAGGAATTTAACTTAAAATAAACCTGCCCTTGCTATAATGTTTCTACTATCTTCAAAGCTAAGTCCAAACAGTCCAAGAACCTCACTGTCTTTTTAAATGGCTTATTGTTCTACTTACACTTATTACAAATAAGCATGACATGTGTATTTACTTTTATCAAGGAAAAATTCAATTTATTGAGGATAATATAGATAGTAATAAATTTAATAATTTAAAATAATTTTAAGAAGTCATTAATTGAGAAGAGTGCCTAGAAGTACTCTTTTAATCTTTATTTTTAAAAAACAGGAATTTGAAAGAATATTGATGGATTATTTGCATCTCAAATCCTGTTTGGAAGGCTCTTTTTCCCCTAAATTAGTGTGTATTTAGGAAAGGTTTTAATTCATCTTTTCAATATGGAATATAATCAACATTTTTCTGATCATTGCCTTAAAAGTGTGCTTAGAGGAATTCATTTGAAGCCAAGCAAAAGAGCTCCAGAAAGCTTGCTTATCTACGTTTTCGTTTGCTTTCATTTCGACCTAATTATTGAACATGCTAAAGGTCTATAATTATTTAATGACCTTGAACCCATTTCTATTGATACATTGTTCACGTATGTTTTATTGGTCATACATCTAACAGATATTACGTTCCAAGCAATATTTGGACAAAATGCATCATACCTGGTAAAACTGAGTACAATGAAATCTCAGGAACACATTTCATGATTTTAAAAAAAGTTAAAATACTTTAATGCTCAAAGTGATGCTGAAATTCTTTTAAGTTACTCACCACAATCAATCCTAGGTTATGGATTTAATTCTGCACTACCTATAGTACTCTTTGTCCAGTGAAAACTTGGATACTTCTTAGAGCTAGACACCAGGGAGTTCACTATTCAGTGGCCCTGAATAGTAGACCTGGAATATTGAGGAGAAGCCAGGAGGCCAGTGTGTCCAGAGCACAGTAAACAAGGAGGGGAGAGGTAACAGAAGAGACTAGATACCTATACATGAATGGGGGGCAATGGAGCAAAGCAGGAAGGTCCAGCAGAAATGTAAGGTGAGCCATAGGCATAATTTAAAAATTTCTAACAGCTACATTAAACAAACTAAAACAGAGTAAATTAATTTTAATAATACATTCTAAGTATGGTGTAACAAAATTAAAATCATTTCAATATGTTATTAATTCAAAAATGATTAATGAGATGATTTATATTCTTTGTTTACTAAATCTGCAACACCTCACAATTTGGACTGTGTTGTACAACATAAGCATAAATTCTTGAACCTTATTCTGAGTGAAATGGAAAACCTATGAAGACTTTGGGGGCAGAGATGTAACACTGTCTCCATCTTTCTTTCGTGGTAAAAACAAAGCAATGGGTTAAGCAATGAATGAACATTTAAACTATGTCGATATCAAGTATAAAATTACCTTCTAAGAATTTAATATAAAGTGAAGTTTTAGAATTCTTAAACACATTTATGTTATAGGAGGAAACCATACAGTTATAAAAGACAGCTTAAACAAATGTTTACTTCAACATTCAAAAGTTAAATGTAACAATTATTTAGAAAAACTTTTACTATGTTCAGTAGTTTGTCATGTTAAAGTATAAATAAAAGTGGGAATATCAAATGGAATATAACATTCCCTTTGTAACAAGAATATTTAAAAATGAATTCATTAATCTGGCCACTCACAAAACATTAAACAAGAAGAAGAAATATTACTAAATCATTTGAGTATATGAAAGCCATATACTCTTTTTATAATAGCTTTATCAAGGTATAATTGATAAACAAAGGACTGCATATATTTGATGTATACAAATTCTTGAGTTTGGACATAGGCAAACATCCATGATACCATCACCAAAATCAAGGTAATATAATAGATATATTCAACATCTCTCAAAGTTTCCTTGTGTCTTTTTGTGTTGTTCCTTTCTTTTGTGGTGAGAACACTTAACATGTGATCTACTCTCTTAACAAATTTTAAAGTGTACAATCCAGTACTGTTAACTAGACACTGTGTTATATGTCCCAAATAAACCAATTAAAAATGAGCAAAGGACTTGAACAGACATTTTTGCAAAGAAACATACAAATAGCCAGCATGTGTATGAAAAGATGCTCAACATCATTAATTGTAAGGGAAATGCAAATGACAACTACAATGAGCTATCACCTCACACCTGTTATCTCTGGATCTCTAGAATTTGTTCATGTACCATTACAGATACTTTATACTCATGGAACTACAACTCCCCATTTCCCCCCGCTCCTCACTCCCTGGCAAACACTATTGTATTTTCTGTTTCTATGAGTTTGACTATTTTAGATACTTCCTATATAAGTGGAATCATGCAGTATTTGTCCTTCTATGAATGGTTTATTTCACTTAGCCTAATGACCTCCAGGATGCAAATGTTGTTTGTTGTTGCAAATGGCACAATCTCATTAATTTTTTTCCAATTTATTTATTTATTTTTGGCTGTGTTGGGTCTTGGTTGCTGCCCGTGGGCTTTCTCTAGCTGCGGTGAGGGGGGACTGCTCTTTCTGGCGATGTGCGGGCTTCTCATTGCTGTGGCTTCTCCTGTTGCGGAGCACGGGCTCTAGGTGTGCGGGCTCAGTAGTTGTGGCACGCGGGCTCAGTACTTGTGGCGCATGGGCTTAGTTGCTCCGCGGCATGTGGGATCTCCCCAGATGAGGGATCGAACCCATGTCCCCTGCATTGGCAGGTAGATTCTTAACCAGTGCACCACCAGGGAAGTCCCACAATGTCCTTATTTTAAGGCTGAATAATATTCCATTGAATGTACATACAACATTCTCTTTATCTATTCATCTGTTGACAGACAATTGGGTTGTTTCCATATTTTGTCTATTGTGAATAATGCTGCAATGAGCATGGGAATACAGATATCTTTTCAAGATCCTGATTTCAATTCTTTTGGATATATATATGTCCAGAAGTTGGATTACTAGATCATAGGGTAGTTCTAGTTTTAACTTTGAGGAACCTCTGTACTGTTTTATCTGGTTGCTACAATATATTACATTATCTCTAAAGGTATACAAGGGCTTCATTTTTTTACTCAACCTTGTCAATACTTATTATCCTTTGGGGTTTTTTTTTTTTTTTTTGATAATAGCCATTTTAACAAGTGTGCTGTGATATGACACTGTAGTTTTGATTTGCATTTTCCTGATAATTGATATTTAGCATCTTTTCTTCCACATGCTGGCCATGTTTGTATGTTTCCTTGAAAAAAATGTCTGTTCAAGCCCTTTGCTCATTTAATTGGTTCCTTTCAGAATTTTTCTTGAGTTGTAAGAGTTCCTTATATATATTAGAAATTAATACCTTATCAGATACATGGTTTGCAAATACTTCAGCCCATTTGGTAGGCTGTCTTTTCACTTTATTGATTATTCATTTTGTTGTGAAGTGTTTCATTTAATGCAGTTCCACTTGTCTATTTTTGCTTTTGTTGCTTCTGCTTTTGCTGTCATATCCATAAAAGCATTGCAAAGACCAATATCAAGAAGCTTTTCCCCTGTTTTCTTCTACGAGTTTTACAGTTTCACAGCAATTAGCCAAAAAGGAATAAAATGAATCTACTCAAAAAGGAAAAGGTAAAATTATCTCTGTTTGCAGATGACATGACTCTATATGTACAAAACCCTAAAGATCACACACACACACACACCTGTTAAAACTAATAATGAATTCAATATAGTTGCAAGATATAAACTCAACATACAAAAATAGTGTTTCTATACACTAAGAACAAATCATCTCAAAAGGAAATTAAGAAAACAATCCTATTCTTAATAGCATCAAAAAGAATAAAATACTTAGGAATAAGCTTAACCAAGAAGGTGAAAGACTTGTACACTGAAAATTACAAAACACTGATGACAGAAATTAAAGGAGATGAATATTGAAAAACATCCTGCCTTCATGGATTGGAATTAATATTGTTAAAATGTCCATACTACCTAAAGAAACCTACAGATTCAATGCTATCCCTAACAAATTCCCAATGACATTTTTTACATAAGGGAAAAACACTTCTCAAATTCATGTGGAACCACAAAAGACTCCAAAAAGCTGAAGCAAACTGGAGAAAGAGCAAAGCTAGAAATACCATGCTTCCTGATTTCAAAATGTATTACAAAGCTACAGTAATTGAAACAGTATTGTACAGTATAAAGACAGATATATAGAGCAATGGAACCAAATAAAGAGCCCAGAAACAAACCACTTGTGTATGTTCAGCAGATCTTTGACAAGGGGGCCAAGAATACATGATAGGAAAAGGATAGTCTCTTCAACAAGTGGTGCCTAGAAGACTGACTATCCACTTGCAAAAAAGTGAAATTGGGTCCTTACCTTACATCATACACAAAAAAATCAGCTCAAACTAGATTAAAGACAAATGTTAGACCTGAAACTTTCTCCTAGAGAAAACAGGGGGAAAGACTCTTGACATCTACTCTTTTAAGTTAAAAAGTAAAAATTAAAAGTTTGTAGGGAAATTTTGCAAATGTGTGTTGTGTTTATTTTACAGTTAGAAGACATTGTTAGAAACTAGGTTCTGGAAGCAGCTGACCCTGGAAATCAATCCCCTGTCAAATCCTGCCCCCTTCACTTATCCCTTCTCTACCCAGTAATTACCTCACAAGAGGTGGAGATTAAATGACGTAAGGATCTGGTATAAGGCCATGCTTGATAAAGGTTAGTCACCAGTACAATTACTTTTTAAGATAGGGACATTTTTCTTACTTTGTAACAACTAGAAAAGAAAAACTTGAGCTACAAGATATGGTGAAGATGCACATAATAAACAAAGACCTTGGGTAATAAAGTAAGACTTTAGGAAATTTAATGGGAAGACTCTTTTTTATAAATGCATAATAGAAAGATAACAAGGTGGGGAGAAAAAATCCTATGTATGCTTGTTAGAATGACTTTTCTGAAAAGGGAGTATTTATGGGAAATTTGAAACAAGAGGTTTAAGTTATGGAAAGATTTCTGGAGTAACTTTTCAATTAGAGAAGATAGTATGTGTGATAGCAGAGTTAGGAAAAGTTTGACATTTTTCAAGGCTCATAATTCACACTAGTTCTAAAAGCAGCAATTATGGTCCCAAATGTATAAATAAGAGAAAGATGCAGTTTCAAAAAAATATGAATACTATATTTTTCTAATTTATAAATATATCTAGTCTAAATATTAATATTTTATTCTTATTCATTTATTTCTCAATGTGTTAATGTTACATGAAGGTATGTAAAAACATCTTCAATTTTAGAGAAGTCAGTAAATTATATATACATATGCATATATATATTTAAAACTTTCATGAAAATTAGACCGTATAATAATTGATATTTGTATCTAAAAGAAAATTATTAGTATTTTTTTTAGCATTTGATAAAGGATTTTAGATTTTTCACAGTGAAAAGAACTTATACAACCATATATAAAATATAAAAATAAATATTATAAACATCCCATGAACATTTAAATGTAGATAAATAGAATATGTATTAGCATATGAAAGAATGAAAAATTGAATAAGATGACTAATCTTTTACTGTCTTGAAAAATATATTAATTCTAATAAACATTTGTCAATCAAAATACATAAAATGCCTTTATAAAATTAATTTTTATTCTTCTACTCTTCACATTCAAAGATATGTATAAGAATTTCAAGATAGGTGCTCAAAGAAGACAACTGGCCAATGAATGTGTAAAGGTAAGAATGCAAAAAAGTCAAAGTGTAGGCAAATAGGAACAAAAAAGTCATAATCTGCGGATAATATACCTAGAAAATCCAAGAAAAGGTATGCAAAGTTTTAAAACCATGGGTGCTTTAAAGTGTAAAGATACACAACAAATGTAAAAAGTATTTTCCCTTGCATTGTAAAATAAAATATATTTTACCAGACCAGGAAAAATTCCCTTAAAATTATAAATTGGAAAATCTTTTCATTTGTAAAATGTATTTACATCTCAAAATAGTAAAGATTTTAATTGCCAGTTTTATATCTCACCATTTTGTTCTCCACACAAAACAAGATGTAAACTTTAAAACTTACATTTTTAATACTTAATATGTATATACATATTAAGTTTTAAGCAAACTTAAGTTTATAAGTTTATGTTATATTTGTTTCACTTGAGAGTACACAGTTAAGCTTCATCCAAGTTATTGCATGAAGCTGTAGTCTGCTTATTTTCTTTGGTCTTGTCAATAAATGGTCCTCGAACAATTGGCTATTAGAAAAAATTTATTGGACATTTATTTTAAGCCACATAGAAAGATCAATTCCTGGGATAATGTAAAGCTAAATATGAAAACAAAACAATAAAGATTTAGAGGATAATACTGAAGAGTATTTTCTTGACCTTAGGATAGGTAGATACTTCTTAACAAGACCCAAAACAGTAAAAAGAAAAAAATAATGAAGATATTAAGTATTAAAATAAGCAAATCTAGTATCAAAAGACAACTTGTAGCAATACAAGCCACAGACTGAGACATTTGCTACCCATACAACCAAAAAGAATTGTATCCATAATATTTAAAGAACTCCTACTCATCAATAACAAAATGACAGACAGCCTCAGAGAAATACATGCAAATGTTTAAACTCATGCTTCACAAAAGAAGAAATCCAAGTGAAAGGTACATGATGAACAGGTGCTGAATTTTCTGAGAAATCAGAGGAGTGAAGTCCCCCCAGGAGATCTCTCTGCACACGCACTAAATTGGAAAAAATTTTAAGTCTGAGTAAAAAGGAAGTATTTTTGAGGATGTAAATAATAAGAATTCTCACATATTGCTGACAGAGTGCAAACTAGTACAACTACGGCAGAAAATAAATTTTAAAAAAAATCGAAGAGAGTCATAACCCGTAACCAATCTATTTTGCTTATATCAATAGATATATACTATAGGGAAATTCGTGTACAGGAGAATCAGGGCATAATCTATATAGCTGCACGATTTGTCAAGGCCCCAAACTGGTAATTATTCAAATGTTCATCAAAACTAGAACGGATAGATTTTGCTACATTCAGTCTTATATTGTAAATATATGAAAGTTAGTAGTAATAGATAATATTTACTCCCTGCTTTCTCAGTGTAAGTTATCTTACTAAGAATTTACATTTAGTAACTCAGTCAAATCTCAGAGCAAGCATCAAAGGTAAACACTATTGTTCCCATTTGATATATGATCAAAATCAAGGCACGCAGTTCTGAAGCAACTTTCCTAAGGTTTCAAAACTAACAAATACGATAAGAATCCAGAGAATCTAACCTTAGAGCTCTTGCTTTTCATTGTTATACCTTACCACCTAGTTGCTTGCACATGTGTAATGAAACTGGGACTCAAACTATGATGAAGAGAGTGCCAATCAACGTACATTTTCCAGAACAAACTTCGAGTCTGTTATTTTAAAGTGTACACGCCGTCTAACACAATAAGCCTTATCTAAGAAGCAGTAATAATATATATTCAGAGCTACAGTTGAATGTGTACATATAGTCTATGAGTTTTGCAGGAAAATGAGTATATGAATTTTCTAGAATAAATACAGTGATGGGTTGTGAGCCCTCAGATAAATTGTGATCAGTGGATTTTCAACAGGAACAAATAATCTTAAATAAGGGGATATAGTTTACATTACTTAGCTATTTTTCAATAACTCTGTAGCAAAGCCTTCTGTAATAGACTGTGGGATAAATGGACATGTATACATTGGATGGAGGAAAATAATTTGATTAGTAACAGGTGATTATCTACAATGCAAACATTTTATCATTAATAATAATAATAAATGAATGTCAATCTGGAGGTTTCTGACCTTTGCATGTTTATTTTTGATATTGTATCAGATATTTCAATGAGAGATGAATAACACACACACCAAATTCAGGTTTTACAAAATTGGAAAGATTGCAAAAATTCTAGATGACAAAAATCCAAATTCAAAAATATTTTGACAGGATGGTTAGATAAGTTAAATCTAATGGAGGAAAATCAACAAGAATTAATGTCTGGATATATCACAATCCATCTTTAATGTTCTTTTGCACATATATTTGGAGTGTTCTCATCCAGTGCTGTGGCTTCAAATTGTATCTACATGTTGGTAACTCTCACATCTACGCAGCCTGAAATTATATTTGATTTCCAGACCTCAGCACGCAAATGTCTGAGGAATAACTACAATGGGACTTATTTCAGGCACTACAATTATAAAGTGCTTATCCAAAGTGTCTCGCTACACCTGTCCCTCTTTAATTTCCATTCTGGTTATGCCATCAGTTTATTGTATAATACAAGCTATAAACTCAATCACCTTTACATTTCCAATTTCCCTTCCCGTGAATTTCATCTATAACTAAATGCTAACCAGCCTCTTTTAAACACACCCTTCCTTTTCATCACACCTGAACTTAAACACCCAGGGACTCTTATTTTCCCTGCCTTCATCACCCTCCAGTGTTCAACCCAGTCTCCCCTTCAAGTCATCATAGGGGTGATCTTTTCAGAAATATAAAATCTAAGGATGACAGTTCCCTGCTTATAGTACTTTCACCTACTGGTTTAGTTTCCCCTCCTACGATTAGCACCAATTTAACTTCAGTTGCCATTCCCCTTGGGTTGCCTCGGCTGCAGAGAGACAACTCACAGGGTCACACCCTTCCTAGAATGTCCTAAATCTAATAGACAAAAAGGCCATTTCAGCCCAGTTTAGAACAATCCCAACGTGTCATTTTGTTCCCAGAGGTCCTCATGTGATTGGCTGAGGTGTCCTAGAACCTACATCACATCTTGTCTCCTTGCACTGCCCATTCTTCCTGACCTCCCCTCCCCTGCACGGGTGTTGACCCCAAGGGAATCTCCCTAACACGGATCTTGCACACTGTCACCTGTTTCAGAGCCTCCTTCCAGGGAACCCAAGCTGTGGCGGTGTATTGACATAACGGATGTAGCACTTCCAACTTTTTTGCGACGGTTATTCCAAGCTGGCATATGTCTGCTATTTTTAGTGGCTCAACCAGTATAAGGAAGTATATTAATAAACAGGAATGCATTTACCACAAAATTATCATGACACTAAACCAAGTCATGAATCCTAGAGAAAAGGAAGCCAAGACATCTGTCCTCAATACCAGAAGGATCATTATATGGACAAAGGTAACAGCAAGGATCTAGCCAGGAGACAGAAACCGTGTCAGTTATTTTAACAGATAAAATTTTACTTAAAGAATTATCAGTAACGCATAAAACACCGTTAACCACGGAACTGATAAGGCAAAGAGAGAGCATTAAGGTAACAGGGTGGGAGCCAAGTGGAGAATACCTACCATTCCAACACTAACACTGAAATTGTTAACATTTAGAAGCTCAATGAGGGGCACCAAAGAGGTAACACCCTGACCTCTGAGAAGGGTCAGCTAATGCTGGTGGCTCTGAGAAGGTGGGGGAAGCCAGGGGAATAGAAGCAGGGCCCCTCCAGGTGGTGCTGGGGTCTCTTCAGGGCTGTAAAGTTGCTCTGGGAGTGTTGGAGAAATTATGATGTGAGTTCAGCTACTTCTACATGAACTTCCACTGCCTCAGTGGAAGAGGAGCATGGCTTGGTGACACTGACAGGAAGAAAAGGTCAGCAAGAGTCAACAGCTAGAAGCCATTCCCTTTTCTCCTTTCCTTTGCTGTCTCATCAAATCAAATCCTATGGACACAGCCTGCCCCCAATGGGCAATGCAGACACCTGGCATCACAAAGCCAAATCAGAAGAGTGGCTTTGAAGCTGGGAGAATAGCTTGAAAATTACCCACCTCCACCCCCGGAATGGTGGCAAGATGCTCCAGAAATACAGCCTACGAAGAACTCGTTTTTTTGTTTGTTTTTTTTGTGTGTGTGCTAGGCGGGCCTCCCTCTGCTGCGGCCTCTCCCGTTGCGGAGCACAGGCTCCGGACGCGCAGGCCCAGCGGCCGTGGCTCACGGGCCCAGCCGCTCCGCGGCACGTGGGATCCTCCCGGACCGGGGCACGAACCCGTGTCCCCTGCATCGGCAGGCAGACTCTCAACCACTGCGCCACCAGGGAAGCCCCGAAGAACTCGTTTTGAGGGAGGAACATCTCTTCCCTTTTGCTCACGTTTCCAAGTGGAGGAAGGTGAGTTAGAGTTTTATTCCCCATCTGTCAACCACCCCTCTATCAGGGAAGAGCTGTCACTCCTCTGGTAGATGAATTTAGCAGAAGGGAGCAGGATTGACCAAACCATTCCTGGTACCTCGCGGTAAATGTGCCCTTTGGATGAATTCTCAGCTAACTCATGAGGGAAATTCACCAGGACAGGCAAAGCCTCTGCAGGCGGCGGCAGAGTCTGTGTAGCTCTCCTGTGACTGAGTGAATGAGTTTACTCTAAGGGAAGAATTACCAGAATATCTGCGCAATCTCAGCAGATTCAAGCCATACCCTGCAATCTAGCTTTATCTCTAAATAACTAATATTTTGAGTTTGTCTGACTTATATCTTGTATCCCAATGGGCCCAGAGCTCAGATGGGAAAGAAAGAAAACAGGGTCTTGTTCACTGGCCTTTAAATGCCCATAATTACTGATGGCTAGACATTTCCAAAGACTGAAATAGCCACAAAGGTAAGGATGCCTTCTACTGTGAAGTACTCCTATGAGCTCTGCAGATTCAGGCTTTAATATGCAGAGTATTTTTTCCTCTGAAAAGTTTCTATACCTCAAACCAGGGTAAAGTATATTGTACCAATAGTCCTGGCAAAGAAAGAGGATACCATATTGAAATTATATACATTTCTTGAGAGGTGAAAATCGGGAATATGTCATCATTCGTTATACCTCTAGGTAAATTTCCACCCACACAAAAAGTGCCTGATTAAATAAACTATGAGAAAAACATCCAAATATATATTGAAATGTCCTTTCGTCTCTGCTAAAAAAGAAAAAAAAAAACTATCTTCAGTGTTGTAAACGCCTCTCAAACTGCACCCACAGTGCCCTTGTGATTAACTGGTGTTTCCAAATTTCAAAAACACATAATTTTTCATGGTGTATTCAAATTAAGATAATATTTTATGAAAGGTGAGTAGATATTAACCAAGTTCACTTTAGTGAGGAATCATTTCTATATACTTTGGGTTTGGCTTTCTCTTCTCCATTTGTATTACTGAGATCAACACGATTAAAACTCTGTTTGCTTCTCTCAATAACCAGCCCTATGAAATGTAAAGATTTTTTAAATTTTAGTCATGAATCATTGAATTACACCACATTCATTTCAACCACAAAAGTGCAATAATCAAGGTGATCTGAGAGAGGTGATCACAAAGCAATTAAAAATATTAGATAATTAAGCCTTGCCTCTGAACCATATAATTACTCTCTCTCTCATTTAGTGAATTTTGCCAGGCAGGGAAAAAAGACACTTTAACATGATCTATTTAAAAATATCAAAATAATATGAATTATAAAGTAATTAAATTTCTCTAACTCTGCTGCTATGCTCTCCCCTCTTCTGTTTTTATGCACAAATCGATTTCCATTTCAATGACAGATATGAGTTCAAATAGTAAGTTGAACATCTCTCATTTATTAGAGTATCTTTGTTATTATAAGTAAAATTGAGCTGGTTTTCATTCAAATCTACTGTCTATTGAAACAAGATTTAGTCATGCATTAAATGAAGGTTTCAAATAACATTATGCTGGGAATTTGTTACATGTTAAACACCAATAGTTTGCTTTCAATATGTGTATTGGCATAACAGTTATGCAATAATAAAATACAATAAAACTTTATAATGCTCCATTCATACCAATAGCTCCCACGGCACAGCAGTTCTTCGAATGGTGAGTAAAAAATAAAGAGAATGAATCTGTGGAAGTGGTGTATAAAAGACGTGATGGACTGGAAATATTAAGCAATAATGAGTGCCAGATCTGATTCCTCTGGCAAAATTATAGGACTAGTGCATTAAATGGAGCTTTGAAAAAATGAATTTTCAATGACTTGGAAACAGCTATGTGCACGGTGACAAAGCTAATGTTGAGAAAAGAAAAAAGATGAACAGCGCAAACAAAAGACTTGAATTGCTCTTTCAGATAGAACAGATAGAAGTTGTGTAAATAATAGGATTTGAAGGTTTCTCTACCCAATTGTAAATCCCTGAAGTGTAGAAGCTAAATGAATTCCTCTGGGCCCGGAAAGCTTTGGGGAATGTCTATGATCTCACAAAGAGACAAAACCATAACTGACGACACAATTAAAACAAATTCATAAGGGGTTGAGAGCAAGTCATTCTAGAAGGGCACCTACAGGAAGTGCCTGAACGTGTAATCGGTAGAAAGACCAACAAAGGGAGAAGGGGGTGGGAATGAAGAGAGAGGTTAGACAGACTTCATGATCACACCAGATCTTTAGCATAACATCAGCTGTAGCTGTAACTACCAAATGACACACTAGCATTTTGAAAAGCTTCAATTATATATATTAGCTTCTTATATTGTTCTATCAGTGTACTGGTAACAGATTTTTCATACAATGGACTGGCTTCAAGGTTGTGTTTTTAACAGTGTAGTCCCTGGTCTGGTCTGAGGAAATACTGTAAACCCAGGCCTAGCTATTTGTAAACATTTTATTTTCAAAGTCCTCTGGAGGGAATCAGGCTTTTAGAAAGCTCCAATTTTTCAGTTGCTAATAAAAAGTCTCAAATTCAATAATCTGTACCAGGGATGTTATATTTACTTAATTCCAGGAGCATCTGAATTCTCACACACAGACTTATTGTTTCCCGTTTTGAACTTTTTTATCACCTGCAGAGGTGATGGTGGTTCAGTTGAAAAGAAGAAAACAGCAACGGTTACCATAAAACAGCCCAAAGCCCCCCAGAGTCAGCACAGAAAAAGAGAGGAAAACAATTTGCTAAACTGATCATAGAGTGATTTACCAGTCAATTAAGGAACACTTTGCAGCAATGCAAGGGGATTTCAGACACAGATGAATTACACCAAGATTGCTTTCTTTATTTGCATTGCAAAAACCAGGCAGACCGCAGATTTATATAAAGAGCTTCACAATTTTGCAATTTCCTATTGCCTGAACTTTTATTTTGACACAAGGGCCATGTTCACCTGAAGACAGTCACTCAGGTACTTTCCAAGCACGCCACTGAGAAATTGAAATTAGGAATAGTGCACTGCCAGATGCTACATTCTAAGGAGCCTTGTAAAAAGCAGTACTCAAGTGTCACTTTGAAGAACACCTGTTAGACATTGTATTTGAAATGAAATACTATTTGAACATTTTAACTTGTAAGCATGATTTCTGATGTATTTAATTCACAACAATTGCACAGAGGATCTTTTCATGGTAAGCTAAAGACATGTCAGTTTTTGACGCTCAGTGGGAGAGTGACTCATGATGATTGCTGATAACACGTGATTGGTGTTGAAATACACCCTCAGTCAATCCCTCACGTTGGGCTGCTGCTCCAGAAACTTGATGCATGAGATTCTGGAGGGAAGTCATCTTTTAAAAAATATTTAACTTTAATATTGGAACGCTTTAGTTTTTAGTCTGAAATTTTAGAAGAAAACAGGGCATTCTGACTTAATACCAGTAATGTGCCATGTCACTTATAAGGGAGAAAATGCTCTTTGAGAAAAACTTGCCAACTCATAACTGTTTCATAACTTCTTACCTAAATGGAACTGTTAGACCGTATAGCAAAAATAGATATATCGTGCCGCCTAATTTTAGTATCAGAACTCAGTTTTAAGATAGGTCAGTTTTTCAGGTTAAAGATGAAAGTATCTTAAATCCCTTGATTAGCAATTGCCTTTATTGGGTATAATGTAGTATTTCTAATGCTATTTTGAGCTAGTTTTCAAGGTCCTGGCTTAAGGCTGGCCAGTTCCTTTTCCTGAGGAGCTGATTAACTCTGCAATCCAACCACCTCCTACTGGGCTTTTTTTTTTTTTTTTTTTTTTTTTTTTTTTTTGTGGTAT
>NC_041232.1:81951065-81971008 GCF_002837175.3 Physeter macrocephalus | reverse complement strand
GGCGCGAACCCGGTTCCCCTGCGTCGGCAGGCGGACGCGCAACCACTGCGCCACCAGGGAAGCCCCCTCCTACTGGGCTTTCACCACCCAGGTCCACACTGCAACAGCCCTAGTCACCCCAGGGCCAAGTAACAGCTAGGAAGAGCCCCTATGCCCTAGGAGTCTTTAAAATTATTCAAATGATGGACTCCACAGGCAGCTCGAGAAACCTAGGAAACTCCATCCTGCTTGCCATACATAAGATGCCCCCTGCAGCCCTGGCTTGCTGTTATCTTGTCTCCAGGACCAGCCCCAGGGAGCCCTGCCTGGCACCTCCTCTCCTCGGAGTTGTAGGGGAGAGTTCTGCCTTTCATGTACCATAGAGAGTCAGTGTCTTGTGTCCCACCATCCAGAGAATCTTTAAATTGTATAAATACTAGGCAATTAGAACTGCTACTTATTTTCATGTTTCCTCAAATGAAACCTAAAGTTCTATTAATGAAACCTTGCAGGTAACTATATGAAGAACACAGGGGATAGGAAATAAGGCAAATCACTAACAGCTTTGTATCTGCATCTTTTCTAATCAGAGTTGTTATATAAGTAAAACATGAAGTGATAGTTTCATTCCTTAAAAAATTCTGCCCCAAACCCCAGCACTCAAGCACTCCAGATTTTCCAGCACAGGCATTCAGACCACTGGCATGGATCCCACTTGGGGATTTCTCCCTCTTTTCAGTCACCACGAGAAGCCCAGGACTGTCAGACATTTCTCAAGGTCCAACATCTTGGACCGTTATGACCCTTTCCTAACTTGATGAATTCCCCCTGTGCTCTCTGGAACTCATGATTCTTCATCAGAAAAATCCCCTGTAGTTTTGATTCTTTTGCTATTCCCTTTGCCTTCTTCCTCTGACCCTTGGCTCTCCTCTAAGGACTGGGACCCCTGCCCCTCTCTTAAGCAGCATGTCTTTTCAGGCCCAGGAGTCACTCACTAGGGGCATGGGATGTGTACTCCTCACTCTCCTTCGCTACCTTCAAATCATGTTCTTTCCCTCTTCCTTCAAACCACCTAAGATTTCATTTTGCGCCATGAGATTGTATCACCTGTTACTCCTTGGCAAAGGTATCTACCCAAACCCTCAACACTCTCCTTGAAGATTCTATTATATGTTCTGGCTCTGTTTCTTTTTCCCTAGCACTACTCCTTCTTAACTTTTAACATCTAACAGTCAACACTCCAATACCACAGTCTCTCCGATGGTTGACCTGTAGTCAGCTCTGCTTCACCATTACCCGCATTGGCATGCCCTAGACCCCTGGCATATCTAAAAGCCACATCTCTGCCAAAATCACAATTTAATGCCCCACCCTATGACTACCACTTCTAATGTTTCCAGGCGACTGGCTCCTACCATCACTTCAACAACATTGACATTCAAGTAGGACCTGAAATCCATTCATTCTACCATCTGTTCACAAGTCTACTCCAGTCTCTTGACCACACTGTCCCAATACAGATTCAAAGGCCCCCAGTTAAGTCACTGTGGTGCATAGTCTCTACTCCCTTGCTTGCCAGTTTTGTCATCCTATTTGCCTTGCAAAGCATTAACTCTAGTTAAGATTACCTTTTTTTCCCCAGCTCTGTCACTAAAACTGCACAGGTGACTGTGTCTCGAGAAAAATACATGGAAAAGTACAAGTTCACATTAAATCCATGAGCTCTAACTTTTTGTATTGGGCTCTTAGTAGCAATGCTACTCCGTTTCTCTACCCCATGCCTTTAATATAAGAGCATTTCCTATCTTCTCTCTACCCAAGAATTCAAGTCTGTTCTTGGCATTCTCGGGCTTCTAGTTCATACAGAAAATAAAAGCTATCAGAATAGATACTATCAGAGTAGAGCTACCCACACCACCATGACACATGCACATCCAAATGCACCTTTGTCTTCACTTCTCTTCATTTGAAATAATGGCCTCGGTTCCTATATAACGATAACCATCCCATTTGTATACTACACCCCATGTCATCTTACCTCTTAGACAAAGGGCATTTGTCTAACAACTGTCCACTATCCCCAAGAGCAATCACTGTCCACTCTTCACTCATAAATAAGACAGCAATTCTACTCAGGATTTACCTGGTCTCCTTGTCAACTTGCGCTTTCCTTCTCTTCTCTTTTGAACCCTGTTCAACTAGGTTTTCATCCTCATCATGCCACTGGAGTTGGTCTCCTCAAAGCCACCAATGACCTAAATACAATGATGAGTCAGTCCCAGGACTTTATTTCCTTACATCTCTAGCAAAAGTTGAAACAATCATTTTTTTCTAGAAATATTTTCCTAGTTTGTGTTTCAAGTTAACCAGATTTTCCGTGTTTTGTTCTCTTTGTGTGCGAGTGTGTGTGTGTGTGTGTGTGTGTGTGTGTGTGTGTGTGTGCTTTCTCAGCTTCTTTCGGCTTTTCTACCTCATCTTTGCAAGCTTTTGAAGTTAGATAACCAGGTCAGTCCATGTTCATCTTCTTTCGTTCCTATACCCTCATTCATTCCCTTGGTGAACTCATCTATTATCATCAGTTATCATCAGATGCTAAAGGTTTTCAAATTATAACTCCACTATAGCTCCAACTTGGACCTCCCTGCCCTTCTCTTGGATGGATGCATGGCTCATGCCCTCATTGAGTCTCTGCTCAAACATAACACTTGCAGTATGACCTTTCCTAATCCCTAACACACCTTTAAATTACCACCCTCTCACAGCTGGACTTAAATATCCCCATTTTCACTTCCTGATGTATTATTAACATAACATTTTATCCTGAGAAGCATACGTTGTACTCTTTGAGTTATTTTCTGTCAGTCTTTCTTCCTCATTTCCCCTTACCACTAGCATATGTTTCTTGCAGAAAAGGAATTTTGCCTGTTGAGTTAACTGTTAAATCCCTAGTGCTTCGAAAAATGTAAGGCATGCAATAAATAAGTAACAGATAAATATTTCATTTCAGGATCTCTACAACATTGCTATAATTTGGCTTCCCACTTTGATCTCATAATGTTCTTCTAGACAAGGTTTAAATTTCAGCCAGTTTTAATATTATTGTTTAAACAGTAAATGCTTTTGCTTCTAATTTTTCCTTTTGCCTAGAAGATACACTAAACCTTCCCCTCCTTTGCTTTATTTCTACTTGATAAATTTCTTATCTTTCACATTTTATCAGCATCATAAATACTTGTTTGATATCGTCAACTAAATTTACTCTTTTACCTTTCACAATTTTTAACATTTTCTACAGCATTTTAGTGGTTATTTGCATAGTAGAATCCCCTTTACATCTTTTTCTACCCTTCTCAAGGTGACTATTTAGGACAATGTATTTACTGTAAACTATTGTTATACACGCTGACGTACATGCATTGATTCAAAAGCAAAGACTCAGGCACTTCTATAAGTTAGGGAATTATCTATATCAGGCACTGATAAATTTATAATATAGAAAATGAAAATATTATATAACTCTGTCTCAAGGGCACATCTACTGATGCAAACTGACATGTAGAGTAATAAATAATTTCTTTTTAATTTCATGGCACAGAGAGGAAGGTGCTAAATTTTCTCCACTGTGCCATCTCATCTATTTTTATACTTTAAATTATAATTATATGTGAAATGTATAAGTTTTCTATCTTTCACTTACAGTACCTCTGAATTGTTAATCCCAACCTAATTTTTTTTCCAACCTAATTTTAAAACAAATAAAATCATCATCAATAAACATGATATTGCTAATAAATTTATGCAGTCTTATATACACCCTAATATTAGCAGCAAATTTAAAGTGTTAGTAAATATTTTAATAGCTACCTCTTGTGCTCTGTCTAGTATTTTAGAAAACAAAGGAAAATCTTCAATTTGCATCAAAGTTTTTATCAATTTTTAAAGTATTTCCAGCACTGCACAACTTTTCTCTCACCCACAAGTAATGTTAAAACAGAATGAATCATGGCACTAGGTCTCTATAATCTATGACTGTACTAAAAGTCAAGGGGTATGTTTTAGTTTAAATTTGGGTACTGGATTTCTTATGTAAACCCCTTGCTAAAATTTTTTAACAACCGTAATGAAAAAGAGAAAAAAACAAAATACAATATGGAATTTTTGACAAGGATCCACCATTTAGGGGCAACACAAATTCTTCAAAGAATACATAAATATAAAACAAATAATTTTAAAAGGGGGGTTTTCTATGTTGTCTGGTATTTATTCACTTTATGGCTTAGAAGCCACTTTTTTTTCATATGTAACATTCAGTGTCCCAATCTATAAAATACAAAACCACCACCAAATTGGGAGTTCTTCTGATGATTAAATGAGAAAATGCAATAAAGCTTGTCATAACAGATGTTTAACAAAATGTGTGCTATTTTCCCATGGATTCGTATGAAAGAGAACATAGGTGCGTCACAGAATGGCTCCCACACCCTGGGACTTCTCACACTTCACGTTGACCTTGGCTACCAATTGGTAACAGTGATTACAGAAACTCGTCAATATCCAGGTCCTCCTCTTCAACCCCCAAACCCGTTTTGCAAGTAGGATCATTATATAACTAGATGTGTTCAATAGAATACAAAGGAGAAATCTTTGGCTTTTTTCTAATGAGGCAGCTAATTCCTTCAAAAGCCATTTTTCTGTTCCACCTCAGGCTAACCTTTGTGTTATGAGCTAAAGAACCCACGAGAATGGAGCAAAGCTTTTCCTCGAGATACTGTTTAGAGCAGAAACCTGCACTCTACATTGACTGCAATGCGAGTTATAAATAAGACTCTTTTTCACTATGTCATTGAGATTGTGTTTCTATTGTTACAGAAATTAGCATTCAGTACTCTGGCTAATACAGTATTTAAGCAGTTTATTCATGCAGATGTAACATGAGGCAGATTTTGCCTGGGCAAAAATAACTCATTCAATTTTGATGCCCATAATTGAGGTTCTTCATATGCTGACATTCGAGAAACTCCATAGTTAATTGTTGTAACTGTTATAAGAATGGAAATCAAAGTTATAACCATAAAACAACCAAGGTCAAGTAAAGAAAGGATAACTATGAAAACTATACTTTCAATGAAGGTATTATTTGAATAAGCTGACTTTTCCAAAGCCAAAAACCTTAAAAATCTAAATGTGTTGACATTTATTTGGCTAAACATCCAAAATACCAGACTCTCTGAAGCAAACAGGCTTACCCACAAATTGCAAAGTACACAAAGACGACATTAATTGCAGTAACCACTCTTTAAACAATCATGCAGAAATGTATCAGTGGATAAGCTGTCAAAGAAGCTGCATTTAAGATTTTTATGAAAACAAAACAGAAAAAGAAAAGCTCCTCTTCTAAGGAGGTAGGAAATGTGGACTCTGTGTAATTAGTTTCAGTGTACTGGCTGTTTATTGGAAGAAAATAAGTGTTTTGTCTAGAAAACAGGTTAGATTTAAACAAATGCTCACACTTTGATTTTGTGACTCTATAATTTCAATAGCTTGTGGGCACACAACAGGAATTTAAAGAAGAAAACGCCAACAGTTTTAGTTTCAGATGAAGACTCATGGAACTACAGTCAACACCTACCGCTCTCTGTGTTTCATACTACATAGGCCATTATTTCACCATTTCAGAAACAGCTCTGGCAGTCACAGGTGATGAACCAGACCACGAGTAATTGACACTTGCATAAAATAACGGAGACTAAAAGTGTCATTCAATGCGGAGATTTTTAAGAATGGCAGCAGAGCGACAAATGAGAAATGTCTTCCAATTCTGCAGTGTGAGTCTAATTAAAAGTATGTGATACAATAAAGGAAAAAACAATTGCTAGATGCTGGTAACTCTGTATCTTTCAGATATTGATTTTGAAATGAAAGCATTACATCCTTCAGCTTTCAGTTAAGATCCAGAAATCACAAAAGGTCATCACACCCACCCTAAGAAGGAGAGTAAGATGGATAAATTACAAAGCCACACAAGTTTTTCTACCCATCATAGAGCTGAGGACAAAAAGAAACACAATAAAACTAAATTGCAGAAAACGTGAAGGCTTTGCTAGAAGAGAAGAGACCATAACTGCTTTCTCTTCTGCTGGAATGGTGAGAGTGGTTTGGTGAGGGGCAATCTGGAAAGACATATGGAAGGCTAAGGGGTCTAAATTTTAATAAATTCGTAACATCTAGGTACAGGTTGACATGAGAGATCAGAATCCTGAAGGGCTGCCGTCAAAGATGGTGTCTGCACAACCCACCATTTTTCCCATGGTCCCTCAACAGAGCCGACAACCCACAGCCCTCCAAAGGTTGGGGCAAGGCAGAAGGACCAGAGAAATCCTCCTCCTCCACTCCAGGTGCCTGGGCCTTCACAGTGCGCATGTAAAGCAGACTGACCCCTGGGGCGCCAGTGCAAGCAAAGCTCTGATCCAAGAGTATTCGAAGGTAGCGGTGAACACGCTAAAGCCATGCAACAGCTCAACCACTGTTAGATGCACACGTACCCCAGACTAGGGCTTGAAAGTGAAAAGGGCATGTTTTTTTCTGGGGTAAATACTACCTACATGAGTCTATAACGCTGTTTCACACACAACATCCTGAATAAATTTTAGAAGCATGAGACACAAGGAGAAAGTAGAAAAATATGACCCATATTCACAGATGTGTTTGTGTCAATACACAAGTCATAATTTTCTGTTTCTTTCTCGTGCCTGTATGTCCAAATTTTATTCAGGACATCCTGAGTAAATATACACACATGGACTACTGAGGTTTAAAGCAGAAATGATAACAATATACTGTGAGGTTCCAGCCATGCAGAGATAAAACATATACATTTTTAAAGTTGAATTCAAAATGAATTATTTTCTGATTTGACAACTAAATGTCGTAAGTCTCTTCCTTACATTCAATTTTTGTGTTGTAATAAATATTTAAATATACTCTATTGAAAAGATGGTCTGGTTCAAGAAGAAAAATTTGAAATTCAAACCATTTTTGATGTTTAAAGGCACAAGACCTCACTCATATTGTGTATATTCATTTACATTTTGAAACTTATAATAACGTAATTTAAATATGATGTGACATCCTTATTTCATGCTATTCCAAACGCTGCTTTCAAGCTTTATATTTTGTCTTAATAATAGTGAGAGCTGGCAGCATAAATGACACGTTAGTACTGCATATATATGGCTCCTCTAGTCCTGTAAAAGCAAACACATATACCAGTATATATATTTTTAAGCATCAATATCAAGATTTAATTTGCTTTCAACACAAAGCTAACATCAAACAAACGTAATGAGGGCCGTTCTAATTAAATGAAGAGTTAAGCAAAGATTCCTTGGATAAGAGACCAAAAACTCACAATACAAAACAAAGTATTGATAAACTGTACTTCATCAAAATGTAAACTTCTGCCATTCAAAAGACAATGTGATGACAATGAAAAGCCACAGGCTGGGAGAAAATATTTGCAAAATATACACCTGATTAAACTCTCACAACTCAGTAAGAAATCAAATAACTCAAAAAAATTTTTCTGAAAACACATTTACCAAAGAAGGGCTATGAATAGCAAATAAACACATGAAAAAATGTTTAACAATATTAGTCATTAAGGAACAAAAATTAAAACTGAGATACCCCTACACATGTATGGAACAGCTAACTTTCATGAAATCTGTTAATACCAAATGCTAGCAACTCAAACTCTCATGACATTGTCCTGTGGAATGAAAAATGGTATAGCCAGTTTAGAAAACTGTTTGGCAGTTTCTTTTATAGGTGAATATTCTGTCATGTAATCCAGCAATCACACACTTAGGAATTTACCTAAGAGAAACGTCAACATATGTCTATACCAAGACCTATATATGAATATTTACGGTACCCTTAGTGACAATAGCCCAAATCTGAAAGCAACACATATGCTAACAGTGAATAGACAAAAATATCATAGTATGTCAATAAGGTAAAATATTACTCGGTAATCAATGGAAATGAACTACTGAAAAATACAAAAATATTGCTGAAGTGAAAGCAATCAGATATAAAAGTCTACATAGTCTTTGACCCTTATTATATGACAATCTGGGAAGAGAAAACGAGAGAGACAGAGAGTAGATCAGGTTTTGCCAAGAATGGGTCAGGTGGGGAGTGGGGGAAGGGGACTGAGTACAAAGGGACATGAGGGAACTGTGAGGGAGACAAATATTCTATATCTTGATCATGGTAGTGGTTACGTAATAGTATATATTTATCAAAACACATACAACTGTAAGACCAAAAAAACTGATGGATTGTACCGTGTGGATATTATACGCTAATAAACATGTCATCCAAAAAAAAAAAAAAAAAGAGGAAATGCATACATTAGCAGATTTATGGTTTGGTTTGAATCAGGAGCTATTTAAAATATTGGAGGCAAAATAATAACATGAAACAAAATCAGGTTGCTCTGAATGAAATGGGGTAGAAAAATCTAGGTTGTTCTGTGTGATTTTGCTGCTATGCAACTCACACTGCCTTATTTACTCAGAAATGTCAGATGTAGGTTAACAGGTTTAATTAAGAAAACTTTCCAATCATTCTGGTATAATTTGGAATAAAAATTGGCTTCTGCTTTGGTTATGAGAGCCCAGAAGATTGGTAAACCTTTTAATATTTCTGAACACTACTTATTTATAGTGTTTTCTCTAGAACAATCTCTATGTACGGTCCATCTTTTGGGACATCACTGATTATTTCAGCTATACTGTATTCTTGAAAACACACATATACGAGCACATACATATGCATGGGTGTTTTCAATCCCTCTCGCTCTTTTTCTCTCCCTCTCTCCTTTAAATTTCCATATAAATTTTAGAACCGGATTGCAATTTCTTCAGAAACTCTTCTGTGATTGATATGGAAATAATACTGGATCTATAAGTCAATCTAGAGGAAAAGTCTTAGCAATATTAATTCTTTAAATACATGAATGTGGTATACTGCTTTATTGAGGCATTATAAAATTTCTCTCAAAGGTTTTTGTAGATAGCAGCTTACATGTTTTGCACATTTTTGTTAGATTTTTCCTACTTGATTTTTTTATGCTTTCATAAATATTTATGTTTATGTATTTATTCGGTATATGAGGTAATCATATGAACTTCCCCATTTTTCTTCAACATTATTACACTGATTTTGTTTTTCTTGTCTGTGCCTGTTGGCATATTCAGGGTGCCAGCTTCTCCAGCATCCAGGTGTTGGCGTATAAGAAAAAGAAAACTCAAAGAATTCATCGTCTAAGATGTTGAAGTCCTCAGTCAGTCCGTCATCTCTTTATCTTTCAGAATATATTCATGTCTTTTTTACACATAACATCCAAAATTAATTGTGCTTAGTCACAAGAATAAAGAGAAATGTGTGTACTCCATTTTGCCCAGAACTAGAAGAGAAACACCTACATTTAGCCTTTACTTTGAAAGATATTTTCACTGTTGTAGAACTCTAAGCTGGCAATTATTTTTGTTCAGCACTTAAAGACATTATTCAATTGTATTCTGGCTTCCATTGTTTTTTGTGTGTCCTCAGCCTGCATTCCTATTGTTGATGCTTTGAATGCATCGGATCTTATTTTCTAGCTGCTTTAAACATTTAGCCTTTGTTTCCAATAGTCTTAGGAAGACGTTTCTAGGTATGGTTGTGTATTTATCTTCATTGAGGTTTGCAAAAGTTAATTAATGTCTGGTTTGAAATCTTTCATCAGTATTGAAAGTGTCTTGGCCATTATTTCTTCAAATACTGATGATGTCTGATTTATTCACTCTTACTTCTCCTTATGTTTACCTCCAAGTTTATTAGACCTTTCACTTTCTCATTTGCCTCTTATGAATTTTCCTATATTTCCCACTTTTTCTTCTGAATTATTCAGTTTGAATAGTTTCTACTCATGTACTCTTGAAGTTAAACCTAATTTCAGGCACTGTAGTTTTATTCTTAGAACTTAAGTATCTTTCAATAGTTTCCAGTTTTCTCAAAATTTTTTCTATTTTTCTCCTTTTCATTAAATAAGTTAATCACAGCTACTTTAAAGTCATTTTCTACTTATTCCATTAGTTCGAATACCTTAGAGCCAATTTTTATTTTCTGGGTTTTTTCTTTTAGTTTTTGATCACATGATCCTATTTCTTGGCATTCTTCCTAATTTCAACTGAATGTCTGACGTGTTATACTAAAAAACATAGAGGTTATAGATGGAATCAAAACTTCTCTAAAGGTTCACATCTTCTTCTGCTAGGCCTTCATCAAAATAAGCACTGAGCTTACTTGGACAGAGCTGTACTTACGGGAAGCCTGAGATGCCCTATTTCTAATAGACTTGTTGGGCTCTCATAAATAGCTAGATATACTCATCTTGGTCCCTTTTCCATAATCTTAATTCTGACTTCTGTTTTCTTTTTTTTTTTTTTTTTTTTTTTTAAAAAGGACATTTTTGGTCACCCTTAACTTTTATTATTATTATTTAAAAATTTTATTTATTTATTTATTTATTTTTGGCTGTGTTGGGTCTTCGTTTCTGTGCGTGGGCTTTCTCCAGTTGTGGCGAGCGGGGGCCACTCTTCATCGTGGTGCGCGGGCCTCTCACTGTCACGGCCTCTCCCGTTGCGGGGCACAGGCTCCAGATGCACAGGCTCAGTAGTTGTGGCTCACGGGCTTAGTTGCTCCGCGGCATGTGGGATCTTCCCAGACCAGGGCTCGAACCCATGTCCCCTGCATTGGCAGGCAGATTCTTAATCACTGCGCCACCAGGGAAGCCCTGACTTCTGTTTTCTTAGCTCTGTGAGACGGCAGAAAACTCTGCTATGCTTCTTAGAGAATTCTGGCTTAATATTTTAGTCCCTCTTATCAGGAACAGCTTCATAATCTCACAGAAGTCTTGAGGAGGAAATTGGATGTGTTCTGATTCCCTTCATACTGTCATTTTTTTTGTTTTGTTTTGATTTTAGTTTACCCTTTGGAGACCACCAAGATTTCTTATAGTTTCTCCATTCCCCAAGAGTGGGCATCTATCCAAGCAAAATACATTCTCAGCCTGAGCTCAGAAATAGTAAATACATCCAGGGATCAAAATAGCTGTAGATCATAAGAAAACTTCTCTGAAGTCCTCTCCCCTTCAGAATTATATCCATTCAACTCCTTATTTATTGCTTCCTCAACTCACTGATGCCTTAAATGGATTCTTTTTAAATTCTATCTCGATTTCTAAATGGTTCTCAGGGATAACCATTTTCTGCAGCCAAATATTATTACCTACTTGAAAGTGACTATCTGGAGATCTTTTCACTTACCAATTCCACAAATTCCATCTCCACAAATTTTTATTTAGTTGTCTTATTATGCATAATGACATCCACATTGATAATAGCTCAATAACTAAAATATTCAAAGGAAATTTCACTGTGAAAAGGTTTAGAAACACGTGTCTAAACTTCCTGGTCTCTAGGTAATTGCCTACATGCACAGGATGTTTAAATGAGACCCCTTCCTCAATATCCTCAAGTAGGATATAAATCGAAACAACATAGCACTAGAGACAGATGATTGGTAGGTAGGTAGACAGATAGATAGATCAACAGACTGAAGAAAGTAAAATACAGAAATTTTAAAGGTACTAAAATAGGACACTTAAATAGGAAGTTCCTGAACCAGGACCCACACAGTCAGGTTTCAAAGATTGAGACTGTCACCAGAGCAAACGTTTCATAAGAAAAGTGTAACAAAACATTATTAATTTTTATTAAAGATGAATATTAGAACATGTAAATATAGAGAAGATAAACAACTACTAAAGTCTTTTTGAAAGATTTTGGCACAAATGAAATATATATGCTTTTTAGGAAGTGATATAAGAAAAGGAAGATTTGACATTTTTAAAAGTAAAACCATATGCTGACATTTATCCTAAAGAAAAATAATTGATATGTTCAAATACAATGGAATATTAATCAGCCATAAAAAGAAACAAAATTGAGTTATTTGTAGTGAGGTGGACAGACCTAGAGTCTGTCATACAGCCTGAAGTAAGTCAGAAAGAGAAAAACAAATACCATATGCTAACACATATATATGGAAACTAAAAGAAAAAAAATGGTACTGATAAACTAGTCACAGGGCAGGAATAAAGAGGTAGACATAGAGAATGGATATGAGGATGTGGAGTGGGAGGGGGAAGCTGGGGCGAAGTGAGAGTAGCACTGACATATATACACTACCAAATGTAAAATAGCTAGTGGGAAGCAGCCGCATAGCACAGGGAGATCAGCTCGGTGCTTTGTGACCACCTAGAGGGGTGGGATAGGGAGGGTGGGAGGGAGGCCTAAAAGGGAGGGGATACGGGGACATATGTATGCATATGGCTGATGCACTTTGTTGTACAACAGAAACTAACATAGTATTGTGAAACAATTATACTCCAATAAAGATCTATTAAAAATAAACTCATTGCTTTTCTAATATTTTAAATGCAGAAGCTTCCTATTCATTTCTTATAATGAAATTCTAAAAAGGTCCTTGACATTGGTCTTGGCAATCATTTTTTGAGTGTGACACCCAAAGCACAGGCAACTGAGGTAAATTTAAGTAAGTGAGACTATCTCAAACCAAACTGCTCTGGACATCAAAGGAAACGATCAATAAAATAAAAAGGCAACCTACAGAATGAGATAAAGTATTTATAAATCATATATCTGATAAGGGTTTAATATCAAAAACATAAAAGGAACTCACCCAATGCAATAGTAAAAACAAATAACCTAAATAAGAAACGAGCAAATGACCTAGTAAGACATTTTTCCAAAGACATACAAATGGCCATCACTAAATACCAAGAAAATGCAAATCAAAACCACAATGAGATATCACCTTGCAATTGTTAGAATGGCTACTATCAAAAACACAGGAGATGACAAGTGTTGACAAGGGCATGAAAAAAGGGAGCCCTTGTGCACTGTTGGTGGGAATGTAAATTGGTACAGCCATTATGGAGAACAGCATGGAGGCTCCTCAAAAAATTAAAACACTAAACTACTATATGATCCAGCAATCCCACTTCTGGCTATATAACCAAAGGGAATGAAATCAGTATCACGAAGAAAATATCTGCACGCCCACATTCACTGCAGTATTATTCACAAGAGCCAAGCTATGAAAACAATCGAAACAGCTGTCAAGGAGTGAATGGATAAAGAAAATGTGATATTTTCTCTGAAGATGAATGAGGAACATAGACTTGTATGGCGTCTTTGCACCTGCTGCTTATAATAATTAAAGAGTTTTCATAACTGGAGGACATTATAAAAGTCACCAAAGTTTGTACAAATAATCAACCTAATTAGGTACCTTAGGTTAATCATTTGGTGCTTGAAATTAAGCTCAACATTCAGAAAGATAGCATTAGTAATTAATTTCATTTTATAATAATAATAAATAAATAATAAATATAATAAATATATAAATAAAATAAATAAATAAATAATATAATAATAATAAATAAATCATATTATAATAATAATAAAATAAATCATCTTAGAATAGTACTATTTCATATAGGAATAGTATAGAAATATGCGTTAGGCTTTTGTGGGTTTTTTTGCAAATATGTCAGTGGATCTATTTACACCCACCTTTGTTTGCCTCTCTTGTTTCATTTCTAATTTGTCTAGAACTGATTTGCCTTAAGGAGTCGCAGTAAGAACAATTATATATCATTCAACGGTTTAAAAACCTGGACCACTTTAGAATTCACACCCAATGACTACCCATGCCGGATGAAAACCATTCACCTCTTAGGAGTTATTTAAATAGCCTTGGAAGGCCTCACAGCGGTATAAAACATTTCTTCTCCAAATTCATGGGCAGATTTTATCTGCCTTTCCTGTATGAAGCTATAGCTCTGTGTGGGGAAAGCACACAAAATAAAATCCTCAACAACAATGGAGTAGCAGAGGGCAAAAAGCAACAAGTTTTGCTCGCTGAAAAACACAGGTCACTACCTCTCTGCCTGTGGTTACGAACCATAACATCCTGAAAGTCACCACTTGTCACTGCTTCTATTCACACCAATCCTGGGCATGTCACCTCATTAAAATCATTAATCTACTTATATTCAGGCAGAGGCCAAATTCTCTCCTAAAAAAAAATGTATGAGATTCTTTATTTTTCCCCTAGCTAAATTAGATGTTTCAGTGGAAGAAAATAATTAGATATATTTTAGCAATAACTGATTTGCAACTCACTGTAAGCATAGTCAAAGCAGGGTCAGGAGAAAGAAAAAAAGAATCCTTTTAATGGGGGCTATTGATCTATAGTAAAGTATCATAATTAAAAGAGACCTTTTGAATTTTAGTTGCAAAGACATAGTATATTCTAATTGCTATAACCTTTGGGAATCTTCAGAAGGATAATAGTTCTGTCCAAAAGTTAGAACAGATTTTAGGCAGGAGGTGTTTAACTGAATGTGACTATGTGACACAAGAAAGAGCAACCTAATGCAAAATAAATCACCTATTTTTTTCCACCTATTTTTTTTCTAACAGTAAAAACAGACAAGCAAAGCAAAATAAAAATTCGGATTTAAATTTGTAATTACTCTTAAAGGCATATGTCTGTAATACTAAGTATCAAAACTATCACTGGAGATAGCAAAGTCTTAGAAAGCCATTATTATTGAAGTCTTATTGGACAGAGCATAGTAACTTCTTAGACTCAAATTGATGTGGAATTTGTTTTTGTTTTAGTTTTCACAAAGTTAAAGATATTTAACGGATAGACCTAACATACATTTTGAAACATCAGTAAAATTTTTTCAAAGACAAAATACCCTACATATGTTTCCAATACTGTTAAACATCAAAATTTCCAGATTATTAACATAAGATCAATTTTTGAGGGCATAAAGGAAAAGCTTCACTAAACAGAGTTAAACAGGCAAGGAAAATTTTATTCAACACTACTGCAGCAGGGTAGAGTGATTAAACGTGACTCCGCTGAAACAAAGGGCTGGAGAGATTTAAGCACTGGGCTGAGTGAGTAGAAAAGTATTGCAGGAGGAGGGCGGGGATTGGTCCAGGTGATTAGGTCCTCTGTTTGCTCATTAGTAATAACTGTGATAATAATAATTGCTGAGCTGTCCTCCTGCCCTCCAGGAAGATGGGGACATACGGCACCATCTTTCTAGACTGTGAGATGGCTTCCAAGTGTTTGAGAAAGAAATTCCTGGGATAAAAAGTCACAGAAGACTGGGAAAAGATTTACATCTCAAAGGAAGAGAGAATTTAAGTGTTTTCTAAAACAAATGCCCTAAAGTTTAGTGAAGAATGAGAAAGTTAAGGACATCTTGGTAAAATGACTTATAATTATTCAAAAATCAGTCAATTGGATCAATGGTAGTTATTTTCTGTCACTGTTTATACCTGAATATGAATTAGCATGGAATTTGTTTATTATAGGTCTTTCACAGGTTGCGTATTTTAAGATGATTTTTGCTATCCCTTGTGAAGGAAAAATAAAATTGGAGTAAGAGAGCTCTCTAAAATGGAGTCAGATAGAGAACAAACTAGGTTGCCTTTGGGGAAAGGGAAATGGGGAGGGGCAAGATAGGGGAAGGGGATTAAGAAGTAAAAATTACTATGGATAAAACAGATAAGCTACAAGGATATATCATACAGCACAGGGAATATAGCTGATATTTTATGATAACTTTAAATGGAGTATAAAATATAAAAAATTTGAACCACTATGTTGTACACCTGAAACTAATATATTATAAATCAACTATACTTCAATAAAAAAGGAAAAAATATATATAAATTCTAAACCTCTCCCCAAAAATAAAATAAGATAATATGGAGCTTGGAGGCCATTAAGAAGTGTGACTTACGCACTTTTCAGCCTGGATGGAATCTGACCTTTGAACTGATGAAGTCATCCAGAATACCTGCCAGAAACTCAAGATACTTACTGGACTCACTCTAATAACTCATGACAGTCTATCTACTTATTGAACCTCTACCCTAAAACAAATGGTCATTCCTTAAGGACAAATACTTTCTGACTCACATCACAGTCGATCAAAATTTCTTTATAAGCCCCTGACTCTTTCTCTTCCTGGAAACATTCTTTTGGGGTTACTTGAATCTGTGTCTCCCAAATTGCAATGACTGAGACCCTAAATAAACTCCTCTTATTTGCAGACTCTTACAGTATTTATTTTGGTTGATAACCTCCATCCTAAATGATAACAGGGTAATAGTTAATTTAAGACTAATAAAACTAATTTGAGTATTAAGTCTCAAATAACCTTAGAACTCAGATGTGAGACTACTGACTAGTGTCTTTTATGAAATTCAACTTTGGGGTCACTGACTTGATAAAATGTTGAAAGAGATAAAAGACTCTCAATACAGGACGAGACATTACCAGAGTTGGGGTAAATTATTGATATTGCACATCCTAAGTTAAGTATTTGCATTTCAATACTTGCCCTTAGCCTTTTTTTCCCTAGAGTCTCTGGTATAAGACAGGCAGACAAATTTATCACTATAATTTTACAGATAGAAAAGCTACAACACAGATAAGTCACAGAGCCCCTTGAAACAAGAGCCAATTGAAGCAAAGCAGAGAGCATACTCTTAAATACTCTGCTATGTGAACAGAATATTTCTCATTTTATAGACAAGGAATCTGAGACTTTGAGGCCCAGTGCCACAAACATATGAAGAGTCAAGTTTCGTATTGTTTTCACTATACTACCTCAATTATATTTATACACTTCCACATTTCACTCTTCAGAGTTCTCAAACAGCCAATTATGTTTTAAGTTTTGTATCTATCATTTTTCACCTCCTAAAATCAAACTTTCTGGAAACTTGTATTCACTTTCTGGGAAGGAATGTAAAAATTATGAAGAAAATGACAAAAAGTACTTGGAAGAGGAAAAAGAAAATAAAAAGACAGCTTATTTTGTGGGTCTATTCCTTCTTTTCCAAAGCTCAAAGAGCCTAATGAGAAATCAACCTGGAAAAATGAGAGTGGGTATTTTTAAATGTTGACTACATTTATAAGTTGTTTTTTCTTCACTTTCTTCCTTCATTGTCCTTCTTTTCCATGTTTTCTGGCCAATTAGACACTGAAGACATCATAGTTTCATAACTTTGACAAATGATTGTATAATTTCCATTGTGGACAGCTTTGTTTCATTCCTTTATTTTGAACGCCAAGGACCATAATAGATTCATACCAATTGCTTAAGTACCAAAACATCTCAAAGCCATAAACTAATGGGTAAAAATTATTGGGTAATAATTATTAACTAAATCTTTTTTTATCATTGTTCAAATTGCACAATTATATCATCATAAAAACAATTATCCCTCTGTGAAATTAAAAACTGAGCTTATCATTAAAATTTTAAACCATGATATATCACTGTGGTTACTAGTCACAGAGTCACATTCTCAGCTGAATTCTTAAGTTCATTTACTAACTGCAGAGAAAGTTCTGCTTGAAAGAAGCTATTCAACAAGTAAAGCTGATAGTCACAGGAATTCCTGAGCAAACTGTTAATACTAGTCACTCCCCCACGCACCCAACAAGGCCCCAGGAAAACAAGCAAACAGTGTCTTTGAAAGTATTTAAGACTAGCATGAAAACTCTTTCCAGATGTTTAAACTAAACATTGATACTTTCAAAACACGAGTTTGATGACTAAAGTCTTACCTCAGGTTTTAAAAGACAGAAAATTGGAGGGCAGACAGCAGAAGCAAGAAGAACTACAAATCCTGCAGCCTATGGAACAAAATACACATTCACAGAAAGACAGACAAGATGAAAAGGCAGAGGGCTATGTACCAGATGAAGGAACAAGGTAAAACCCCAGAAAAACAACTAAATGAAGTGGAGACAGGCAACCTTCCGGAAAAAGAATTCAGAGTAATGATAGTGAAGATAATCCAGGACCTCAGAAAAAGAATGGAGGCAAAGATCGAGAAGATGCAAGAAATGTTTAACAAAGATCTAGAAGAATTAAAGAGAAACAAACAGAGATGAACAATACAATAACTGAAATGAAAACTACACTAGAAGGAATCAATAGCAGAATAACTGAGGCAGAAGAACAGATAAGTGACCTGGAAGACAGAATGGTGGAATTCACTGCCACAGCACAGAATAAAGAAAAAAGAATGAAAAGAAATGAAGACAGCCTAAGAGACATCTCGGACAACATTAAACACAACAACATTCACATTATAGGGGTCCCAGAAGGAGAAGAGAGAGAGAAAGGACCAGAGAAAATATTTGAAGAGACTGTAGTCGAAAACTTCCCTAACATGGGAAAGGAAATAGCCACCCAAGTCCAGGAAGTGCAGCAAGTCCCATACAGGATGAACCCAAGGAGAACCACACCGAGACACAGAGTAATCAAATTGCAAAAATTAAAGACAAAGACAAATTACTGAAAGCAGCAAGGGAAAAATGACAACATACAAGGGAACTCCCATAAGGTTAACAGCTGATTTCTCAGCAGAAACTCTACAAGCCAGAAGGGAGTGGAATCATATACTTAAAGTGATGAACAACCAAGATTACTCTACCCAGCAACGATCTCATTCAGATTCGATGGAGAAATCAAAAGCTTTACAGATAAGCAAAAGCTAAGAGAATTCAGCATCACCAAACCAGCTCTACAACAAATGCTAAAGGAACTTCTCTAAGTGGGAAACACAAGAGAAGAAAAGGACCTACAAAAACAAACACAAGACAATTAAGAAAATGGTAATAGGAACATACATATCAATATCAATACATAAGGCAACTGCTAATAGCTATAAAAGAGGAAATCAACAGTAACACAATAATAGTGGGGGACTTTGACACCTCACTTAAAAAAATGGACCGATCATCCAAACAGAAAATTAATAAGGAAACAGAAGCTTTAAATGACACAATAGACCAGATACATTTCACGGATATTTATAGGACATTCCATCCAAAAACAGCAGATTACACTTGCTTCTCAAGTGCACACAGAAAATTCTCCAGGATGGATCACATCTTGGGTCACAAATCAAGCCTCAGTAACTTTAAGAAAATTGAAATCATATCAAGCATCTTTTCTGCCAATAAAATGGACCACCTGGAAGAAATGGACAAATTCTTAGAAAGGTATAACCTTCCAATACTGAACAGGAAGAAATAGAAAATATGAACAGTAATCACAAGTAATGAAATTGAAACTGTGATTAAGAATCTTCCAGCAAACAAAATACTAGTAAACAGAATCCAACAACACAGTAAAAGGATTGTACACCACTATCAAGTGGGATTTATCCCAGGGATGCAAGGATTCTTCAATATATGAAAATCAATCCATGTGATACACCATATTAACAAACTGAAGAATAAAAACCATATGATCATCTCAATCGATGCCAAAAAAGCTTTTGACAAAATTCAACATCTATTTATGATAAAAACTCCAGAAAGTGGGCATAGAGGGAAACTACCTCAACATAATAAAGGTAATATACGACAAACCCACAGCAAACATCATTCTCAATGGTGAAAAACTGAAGGCATTTCCTCTAACATCAGGAACAAGACAAGGAGGTCCACTCTCACCACTATTATTCAAAATAGTTTTGGAAGTCGTAGCCATGGCAATCAGAGAATCCTACACACAGAGAATCCTAAAGATGCCACCAGAAAACTACTAGAGATACTCAATGAATTTGGTAAAGTTGCAGGATACAAAATTAATGCACAGAAATCTCTTGCATTCCTATACACTAATGATGAAAAATCTGAAAGAGAAATTAAGGAAACACTCCCATTTACCACTGCAACAAAAAGAATAAAATACCTAGGAATAAACCTACCTA
>NC_041232.1:81949753-81950128 GCF_002837175.3 Physeter macrocephalus | reverse complement strand
CCGGAATAGTCAAAGCAGTCTTGTGGGGAAAAAAACGGAGCTGGAGGAATCAGACTCCCTGACTTCACACTATACTACAAAGCTACAGTAATCAAGACAATATGGTACTGGCACAAAAACAGAAACACAGATCGATGGAACAGGATAAAAATCCCAGAGATAAACCCACGCACCTATGGTCAATTAATCTATGACAAAAGAGGCAAGGATATACAATGGAGAAAAGACAGTCTCTTCAATAAGTGGTGCTGGGAAAACTGAACAGCTACATGTAAAAGAATGAAATTAGAACCCTCCCTAACACTATACACAAAAATAAACTCAAAATGGGTTCGAGACCTAAATGTAAGACCGGACACTATAAAACTCTTAGAG
>NC_041232.1:81939709-81949711 GCF_002837175.3 Physeter macrocephalus | reverse complement strand
ACAACCTTCAGAATGGGAGAAAATATTTGCAAACGAATCAACGGACAAAGGATTTATCTCCAAAATATACAATCAGCTCATGCAGCTCAATATTAAAAAAACAAATAATCCAATGAAAAAATGGGCAGAAAACCTAAATAGACATTTCTCCAAATATGACATACAGATGGCCAAGAGGCACATGAACAGCTTCTCAACATCACTAATCATTAGAGAAATGCAAATCAAAACTACAATGATGTATCACCTCACACCAGTTAGAATGGGCATCATCAGAAAATCTACAAACGATAAATGCTCGAGAGGTTGTGGAGAAAATGGAACCCTCTTGCACTGTTGATGGGAATGTAAATTGATACAGCCACTATGGAGAACAGTATGGAGGTTCCTTAAAAACTAAAAATAAAATTACCATATGATCCAGCAATCCCACTACTGGGCATATACCCAGAGAAAACCTGTAATTCAAAAAGACACATGCACCCCAATGTTCATTGCAGCACTGTTTACAATAGCCAGGTCATGGAAGCAACCTAAATGCCCATCGACAGAAGAATGGATAAAGAAGATGTGGCACATATATACAATGGAATATTACTCAGCCATAAAAAGGAACGAAATGGGGTCATTTGTTGAGACTTGGATGGATCTAGAGGCTATCATACAGAGTGAAGTAAGTCAGAAGGAGAAAAACAAATATCGTATATTAACGCATATATGTGGAACCTAGAAAAATGGTACAGATGAACCAGTTTGCAGGGCAGAAATTGAGACACTGAGAGAACAAACGTACAGACTCCAAGGGGGGAAAGCAGCAGGGGGTTGTGGGTGGTGGTGTGCTGAATTGGGCGATTGGGATTGACATGTATACACTGATGTGTATAAAATTGATGACTAATAAGAACCTGCTGTATAAAAAAATAAAATAAAATTCAAAAATTAAAAAAATACATGTTAAATAAATTACAGCACTTCCATTAAAAAAAAAAAGAAAGAAAATCATTTTGTTTTCATTAAAAGAGAAAAACAATCAGACATGAAAAAAGTTACTGATCTGGTTCATGGGAAAGTGTACATAATTGATATATTTATTTAATAATGAATTTTAATCATCAGTAAATGATTAAGTGTAAATTGACAAACACAAGCAAAATCAGCTTGATTATTAAGTAAATTAAACCCAGATACTTTTCATACCAGTGATCTCTAGTATTTGAAGTCATTCCCTTATCAGCGGTCACGAAAAAATATAAGCTAAATTAAAGGATTGTCTTCACTTTAGCACTTAAAAATCTACGATTTAGGGCTTCCCTGGTGGCGCAGTGGTTGAGAGTCCGCCTGCCGATGCAGGGGACGAGGGTTCGTGCCCCGGTCCGGGAGGATCCCACATGCCGCGGAGCGGCTGGGCCCGTGAGCACCGCAAAAAAAAAAAAAAAAAAAAAAAAATCTACGATTTATTAGTATGTTTTCAATGAAGAGTGGAATAACTAATTATTAAAGCTTCTGTGGAATCTATTCAGAGCATATATATTAGAGAAGAATGCCATATACTCTAAAAGAACTCCTAAATGCCACATCACATTCGTGCAGAGTGCAGGGCCAGACTTTTAATAACCCGATGGTGACAGGGCATATGCCTCTAAGGGCCATGCAATGCAGAAGCAGCTAATTAACATCAAACACTAATTAGTCCCTCAGTATTTAGCAATGAAGTATCAGCAGCTGTCTTAGATGCCATATGTTAATTAGCATTAATAAACTTCAGAAATAATTGTCTCCATTGTTCTGTGTCATAATACTCCCTCTAATTGTACTTTGGAGAGCATTGCCTGTAAATGGTAGCAAGCATTCCATAGTATTGCCTGAAGTTTAATGAGCCATTTACTGTGACTTGTGGCATGAGGAGAGAATACATACAGGAAAGAGGAAAGATTAATGCCAATTTTTAAAATTCATAATTAAGCTGTTGGCTGGTACTTGTGTCTCCAACTGTTCAAATATTCAGACAGGGGAGACTGTTACTTGGGCTCCAGCTAATCTTCAGGAAAATAAAATGTGAAGTTTAATAGGGACGGCCTGAGTCCATGCCTCAGCCAGCACAGCACCTCTGTTTTCAAAGTCCAGTTTAGTCTTTCATTGGAAATTGTCTGTGCCATCACATTTAAGAAGGCTGAAATGTCAGGAAGGAGAAAGAGCATCTTTCTTTGGAGAGAAAACAACTCCCATTTTTTTAATGTCAGCAAAATGTTTCTTTGATGGTATGATCTGAAGTAAATACAGAAGACGGCCACTAATTACCTTGGAAAATGCTTAAGTCTCCAAAAATTTTCACTGGTTATTGTTCCATGAATTAGACAGCAAAATACAGTATCATGAGAGTGGGGTGGGTACCTACAAATACATTAATATCAAAGACTATGGGATATGATTCTTGACTTAACCAAGTCCACAGTGCAATTAAAGGGTAAAAACACATATGTACTAATGCCCTAAACAATTAGTCAATATAAAAGAATGTGCACTTTGGAAGTTTGAAAAACTATATATAACTGGAACATTTTTAATAATTGAGAAAGCAATATAGGACCATATAAACTAAGTCTTTTAAGCACATATACAGCCTGTGGTACAACAGTTACATGACCTTCTATAAGCATTTGTTTTTTATTTGAAAAGAAAAAGCAATAATTGGCAGCAAATTATTCAGAAGTTTTCCAGAAATTAAATGAATTGTTTTTCTGATAAACACTGTAAGGATTTATAATGTATACATTTGTTAATATTATTTGCCATACCTGTCATTAATGCATAAAAGTCTGTCTTAAACCCCTTGCTAAATTATAAAAACACAACATTTTTTATTTTCATTGATCCTAAAGAATTCTGTATCAGTTTAAACTTAGCTTATTTTACCTCAAACTGTATTTTATAAGAACCACCATCCTTATTACTGTAGGGTATTTTCCTGTAATTACTACTAACTTTAAATCATTTAAGTTTCTCTTAAATTCTAGCTAAAGTTCAAATTTAAAATAATAACAAAAGAAAAACTGTTGGTTATTAAAGAATACCAAGAATATCTTCTTTCATGATATCCATTCTGAAAGCTCAATAATTCTATTGTCTTTGGATCTTACAGATGCAATAACTTTTGGAAAGAATTATGTTCTTTCTTTGCTCTGGCCACTAGAAGCTCAGAGCCAAATACTGTGTCTTCCTTTATTACATGGGATATTGTCTGCATTTATCTGTATGAATGTTATCTCTGATTATTTCTTTATCCATAGGTTTATTGTCCTGATTTCTCTATTATTTTAAATAACTGTATCCTTTGGGATTTTATATAAAATTTTAAGTTGCATTCTACTCCTTTGTGTAAATTACATAAAGTCATTAAACGGAAACTAAAAAATTCTATCAATTTCAAAATGGAACTAACATAATTTGCAGCAAAACTTCCTTAATTTTGATACTTTATGTCAATTCATATAGGAGTTTGGCTAAAACTTACCCTTGTGAAGCTTGCTTTTAATTCACAAATGCTATACTATAAAGGTATAAAGCATATTTAAGAATTCATTTTAAGGGCTTAACAGGGATAACTGACATTAATGAAATTTAAATATAAAGAGTAAGCTATTTTAGAGAGAGAAGTTTGAGCCAATGTATCACTGGATATTATGAAACACTGTTCCAGAGGGGGACACCCACCCCCCCCCACCCTTAAATAGATAGTTCATATTTTACACTTACTATTGAGATAGGTCAGCTGTAGACTTAGAAAAGAGAGACACACACAGAAAGAGAGACAGAGAGATAGAGAGAAGGCATGCCATTGGTTCTGTTGCTGGTGTACAAAGTAAAATGCTTCCAAGAGCCTCCATCCCCTGGGCTTGTCTTAGACTGGCTCAGGAAGCTTTGATTACATGTTATTTTATGCTCTCTATTGTCTTGATCAATTGAAGTGAAGCAGAATAGCTACCTGGCAATGTTTGATCTTGGAATGTGGTTACTTAATAATCAATACTAGCAAATCCTGTTTTGTAAGATCCTTCTGGAATATCAGTCATTTTAATCCTATTGGTTGACTGAGGTACTGCAAATTCATCTTTATCTTCACAGGATGTGATTAGTCTCTTTGTGCTATCATTATTATCATTACTATTAACAACTGTTCACATTTATTGAAATGATTCTTTGAGTTGGACAATATATTAAATATTTTAGATATTGCATCACTCTCCATTCTTAGAACCATCCTCTTCAGTAGATATAGCTCCTCTTCTTATTATTATTATTGCTGTATTCCAGATGATAAAGATTAGGATGTGAGAGGGCAAACAACTCACTCAAAGCTATGCAACTAGTGTAACCTTGGACTGAGAATGAACTCGGAGTAGATTCATTAAGTTCACTTCATAAACAACTTCATATAAACACTATATTGGACTGCTTGACTCTAATATTTTCAGATAACTAAACATAGTGTATGAAAATCAGTCTGCCTGCAATGTTTTTATGTGTAAGCTACTCATTCTATTCTTCTATTATCTTAACTTGATTTTACCATTAGCAAAATTTTATTTTTAATGTAATTATTAGGGTTTTTTTTTACATTAAAACATATATATATATAAATATGTCAGGCCAAATCAATTTTCTTTAGTAACTGTTCTACCTGATTAGCAGTTACTATTATAAAACTCATTATTATTTCTTGGCAAAAAGTGCTTTATACTATTATCTATGGATGCATCTAAATTTATATATGAATGCATGTTAATTAACGAATATTAACAGCATATATATGAGTCTCCTTGTTAATCAAGTCTATAAAGGACATAAATATAAGTAACAGATGCATGTCTTTATGAATTGCGAAACAAATATACCTTTTCACCAATTATGATTAGTTTTCTCAAAGTTAGTAAATATAGGTCAGCTTAATTGCATCTTTCTTCTTGTAAATGAGAAACTGGTGATTCAGAAATGCAGAGTGAAATGTCTCCAGATCTTTCTGGATAATTAAGAGTGCTAATGATGGCAGATGGACATTATGTGTCAGTTCATCTGTATCTTGTCACATTCTGTACAATATATAAAACATACGCATTTCAGTCACCTTAGAGAATTATCCTGGGACTGCCCTGGTGGTCCAGGGGTTAAGACTCTGAGCTCCCTATGTAGGGGCACGGGTTCGATCCCTGGTAGGGGAACTAAGATCCTGCATGCTGCACGGCATGGCCAAAAAAAGAAAACAAAAAGAAGATCCTAAAACCTCAACTCATTTAAGAAAGTAAAAGAATCTCTTAAAATTTGCATAGAGCATTTTATTGGTCAGTAACCTCCCTTTGTCGTAAGTGCCCTCATGCCATAAATGTTTAAAATAAATCCTAGGAGTAACCTCAGCAAAAGAGTGGGATAGGAAGTCCTATGCCCTTTTCGTCCACAGTAACACTGATGAAACAATATCTGGGCCAAAATATTTTGTGAGAACCCCAGAATCCTGTGAAGAATTTGCAGCATACCGGAGGAGCACAAAACTGAGAAAAAATGCTTTGAAATGGGTGAGAGGAGCAGTTTAACTTTATCTGTTACAGCCCCTCCCCCAAACCTCCACAGCTTAGCACTCAGATCCACTCAGCCCCCCATTTCTCTCTCATGGGAAGGAGTGAGCGAAGCATCCACCTGACATCCCAGCTTTTTGGGTTGCTGCCCAAAGACTTACTTCCATCTCTCTTCGCACAGAGCTCTGAGGCAACTGGCACAGTTAGAATGCTGGGGGGTCGGGGAGGGAGTTAACCACCAAGAAAGCAGGTGGGAGCTCTCAACAGCCTCAAGCACTGCAAGATTGGGAGGAGGTGTGCGATCCTGAGATTCATCCTTCAGGAGGGAGGGAGGGAGGGAGAGAAGAGTAGCTTGCACCCAGCCCCCAGCATTCCAGTGTATGCCTCTAAGGGAGGAGAGGGATTTACAGCACTCAGCTGCATTACACACTTAGCAAGTACTGGAAAGACAAGAGCAAATGAGGCATGGTTGATGTCTTCAGCATGGTACTCCAAAGTAAGTGTCCAGCTTGTCCACTGTCCCCAACATCACCTTTTATAAAAACTCTTAAGAGCAACCTAAGTGTTCATCCACAGATAAATGGATTACACACACACACACACACACACACACACAGGAATATTACTCAGCCATAAAAAAGAATGAAATCCTGCCATTTACAACAATGTAGATTGACCTAGAGGTTACTATGCTTAGTGACCCAAGTCAGACAGAGAAAGACAAATACTGTATGATATCACTTACACGTGAAATCTAAAAAACAAACCGAGCTAGTGAATATAACAAAAAAGAAACAGCCTCACAGATGTAGAAAACAAACTAGTGGTTACCAGTGGGGAGGGGGAAGCAGGGAGGGGCAAGACAGGGGTAGCAGATTAAGAGGTACAAAGTACTATGTATAAAATAAATAAGCAACAAGGATGTATTGTACAGCACAGGGAAATATAGCCATTATTTTGTAATAGCTTTACATGGAGTATAACCTATAGAAATACTGAATCACTATGTTGTATACCTGAAAGTAATATAATATTGTAAGTCAACTATCCTTCAATTAAAAAAAAAAGAAAAGAAAAAACAGATTCTGGTTTAGTTTTCCTCATAATCTGCCATTAATTATTCCTACATATTACTCAATTAAAATTTAGAAGGTTGTAAACATTGGTCCTAGAACAAAAGTAAAAACAAAGTGAGCTATATTCCTCAAGACTTCCTTAAATATTTTAAATGTATTAAATCCCATGGATTCTGATGTGCCATTTACACCTATAACTTGATGTAATTGTTTTTATTATTTACTTAGTACTAAATATATGTAATTTATCCTTCTGAAACTATATGCATGTAATTAAAAACTTATACTTGGTGTTATTTTTCAACATGCAATTAAAAGAACCAAAATATTATATATATATAATATATATAAAATATAAATATATATAATATATATATATCCATTTTCTGGTATTAGGAATAGTATTTTTTAATTCACAGTATAACCAAGTAATTAAATCCATATCTTCTGTGAGTAAGCAAGGTTTTAAAGATGAAATTAAAAACTGAAAGCCGCATAGTGTTCCCAAACTGAAAAACTAGACAATGTATAAGAAAAGCAGACCATGAATTGCTGGCAGTTAATATTGAAAAGTTCATCTAAATGTTAACCTGAAAAAAAAAATTGCCTGTGAGGTTCTCTGATTGTTTTAAAAAGAGGGTCAATATTCAATGCGTTACATCACTGACCAACTCAGCCATTTTGACTTAGTTAAGCACAGGGATTACAGAGTTTACTAGTGAAAGAGTCTAAGAAAAATATCAAAAATAAATTATGATTCACTTCGTTGTAAAGCAGAAACTAACACACAACTGTAAAGCAATTATACTCCAATAAAGATGTTAAAAAATAAAAATAAATTAATCACTGGATTATTTGTTTTTAAAGTGTTTTCTAAAACATGGTGCAGTGAATAATTAAAAAAATAAAACCTGCTATCATTGCATACATGAAACATTTCAGTAGATACATCCCAGTAGGTACCCCCTGTTTTTACTGATTTTCCTTAATCATCCCCTGTTGTTGCCACAGTTGTCACCTAAAAGCCCACGTATAAACCATGGCTATTCAAGTAACGTTGGGTAAAGGACTTTATCTCTTCAGTATGGATATTTTGTTCTATCTTAAGTTGTTTCATCAATAAAACTAAGAAGAATCAATGTATGATTAATCTATTTTTTTCAAAAAAAAAGCTTACTAGAGTAAAAATATACTTTCATTCTTTAGAAGTTAAAATCAGTGCCTCAGTTTGGGCCTGTGTAGTCATTTTCTTAGTGCGATCATTATTCATGGTTAGAAAGGTGAACTTATTTATTGTATCCATTGACTATATGTCTATTTCACCCTCTATATCAACTTCATTTTCTATTATAATTTATTAAATTAAGATCATTCTTTCCCAGGATCAAAGCTGAAAGAATGCCTAATGGCCAAATATTTTGAGCAACAAAATAAATAATGATAGTATAGGATTATAATCTTAAGAATAAATGTCTATGAATCCATACAGATAAAAATAATAAATTAACAAATATTGTAAATGGGAGATAAGGGGCACATCTTCTCTACAGAAGATTTCTAAGTAATAAATTGAAAGGAATGAGGGGAATAGGAAATCACCCTTGGAACACTGTAGTAATAATTGCCGCAGGCTAGTTCCATGGATTAATGGGAAAAATTTTAAGTTAGTAGGCAAAACTTTTAAGAAAAAATAGTATATTTGCATAACCTCAAGATTTCTCCTCCCAAATATTATTAATTACTGTGGTACACGTGTCCACAAATTTCTAGATATTTCTCTCTCTAGGAGGTAGTTCTTAATTCCTCTCCTCTAAGAGTATCCTGGGTTTAGCAACTGACTTTTAACAAATAGGGTATGGAAAAAGTGCAATAGTAACTTTACAGTGGCGAAACCTGGTAGACATCACCCTAACCAAGTAATTAGCATACTGTAACAAGTAAGTTGGTATCTTCCCGATAGAATGTTATAAGAAGAGTACTCACCCCTGTGGTATTGTTCCAAAAAGTTCCAAACCCCTAACAATGAGAAAACATCAGACAAACCCTTACTGAGGGACAAATACTTCAAAATACTAGATGAATACTCCTCAAAAGTATCAAGGTCAATAAACACAAAGAAAGACGAAGAAACGAACAAATATTGGAGAAGAATGACATGGGATGAAAAAAAATGCAATGTTGTATCCTATACTGAATCTTGGATTGGAAGAACATTAGTGAAAAAGCTGGTGGAAAACAAAAGTCTGGTTCAGTTAATAATGTTGCACCAGTATTAAATTCTTCATTTTGGTATGTGTATGATGGTTATTTAAAATAACTCTATTGGAAGCTGTGGGATGGATATACAGGAACCTTCTTTACAACTCTTCTGTAAATCTAAAGTTATTTTGAAATAAAGTTGTTTTTTTTTTTAAAGAATGGACTTTTGACTATCTACAAATACTTTATTTTAATGTACATGACAAATTACATGTGGCGGATTGCATGTAGAGGTCACTTGCCAACCCTCAAAGAATGTTACTGGTCAAGAATTTTAAATAATCATTTCTTCATGAAAAATGTTTTCTTTATATCTCAGAAGAAATTTCAGAGGTGAGGTAGCATTGATGTAGATTGTAGACTTATTACATATTTTTTCTGTCTACATGGATAGAAGTAGAATGGTTAAATATCTTAAGAAAATGTACCTTACCAATTGAAGAAAAAATTGTCTCCAGCCAATATTTATTGCTTCAAAAATCTCATGACTTGTCCTCCTTATAAATCTTACTGTATTTGTATGTTATTATGGTATTACCTATTTTCTTCAAGAGTGTTTGCGTTTGTTTTCCTTCCTCTCATCCTGCTTTAAACAAACTATCTCTGCATTTTCTTACAGTCACCTCTCTCATAAATCATTACATTCAAGGCTATAAAACTGGTTTATCTTATCCAGATTAATCATCTCAGTCTCATCACCTTGCCCACCAACCCTGACAGGCAGCCTATCATTCTCTGACTTAACACCGCAGTGCTATCCATTTAGTTCTGCCTAGAGGCAGACCCTGGGAACGACCTTGCCCCACTCTTCATCTTTACAAATCGAAATGTATCTGACTAAATCTTTACTCAAACAAACGTAAAAAGACGAATGGTAAATAATACAGACATACACATACACATTTAACATTTATACACACATATAAAAATGTACACACAAGGCTGGGCTTCCCTGGTGGCGCAGTGGTTGAGAATCTGCCTGCTAATGCAGGGGACACGGGTTCGAGCCCTGGTCTGGGAGGATCCCACATGCCACGGAGCAACTAGGCCCGTGAGCCACAACTACTGAGCCTGCGCGTCTGGAGCCTGTGCTCCGCAAC
>NC_041232.1:81887714-81939430 GCF_002837175.3 Physeter macrocephalus | reverse complement strand
GGCGCAGTGGTTGCGAGTCCGCCTGCCGATGCAGGGGACGCGGGTTCGCGCCCCGGTCCGGGAGGATCCCGCGTGCCGCGGAGCGGCTGGCCCCGTGAGCCATGGCCGCTGAACCTGCGCGTCCGGAGTCTGTGCTCCGCAACGAGAGAGGCCGCGATAGTGAGAGGCCCGCGCACCGCGAGGAAGAGTGGTCCCCACTTGCCACAACCAGAGAAAGCCCTCGCACAGAAACAAAGACCCGGGATTCCCTGGTGGCGCAGTGGTTGCGAGTCCGCCTGCCGATGCAGGGGACGCGGGTTCGCGCCCCGGTCCGGGAGAATCCCGCGTGCCGCGGAGCGGCTGGCCCCGTGAGCCATGGCCGCTGAACCTGCGCGTCCGGAGTCTGTGCTCCGCAACGGGAGAGGACACAACAGTGAGAGGCCCGCGTACCGCAAAAAACAAACAAACAAACAAAAGAAACGAAGACCCAACACAGCAAAAATAAATAAATTAATAAACTCCTACCCCCAACATCTTAAAAAAAATATGTACACACAAGGCTAAATGCTATTTTATTTGCAAAAGAAAATTTATATATCATAGCTTTGGGTGAAAGATCATCTCAATGCTCAATATCTACCCTAGGGATATTTCACCTCAATTATTAATTACATTTCTAATGATCATTATCAACAGAGTTATTATTTTTTTCTGTAATTTACAGAGGAAAAAAATATCTTCAAAATGTGCTAATAAACCAACTGTTGTGTACACTTTTGGCTGATGTAATTGTGCATTTATATCCTTCACCATTTATAGAGGTGTCAGACCATTAGTTATAACCTATTTTAGCACAAATAACCATTTCTTTCTATTAATTCCATGTAAGGCTTTAGCTAGCTTGAGCAGATAATGAGGCAGGGAAGAGAAGGAGACTGCAGAGGGAAGGTAGAACAATCAGAGGAGAGGGAGGGAGGGAGGGAGGGAGCAGGTGAGCACCTGCAGAGGAGTGAGAGCAAAGAGTGAGAAGGAGAGAGGGAGGGTGAAAGGCCAAGGAGAGAAATGGAGGACGAGGACTAGGGGAGTCTGCTTTTATAATACACCAAGGTCTGGTGCTTTGAAAATAATATCAACAAAAACCTACTGAAATAGGTAGGCAGAAGGGAGACACTAATAATTTTAATTTGGTAACTGGGGTTTTGTAGTGAAAGATAATAGCTTGTGAAATGCTATTAATTTTGAGATCAGAGGCTCAACCATTTTCAAAGAAACAAGAATAACCTCTATTACAAAGGCAAATACACAGTTATTTTGAATTTTCCTTATTCTGGGAGATTTTATATATATATATAAATATAAATACATATATATATATATATATATATATCCTGATAATTTTTTTTGCATTGAGTATTTTTTATATTTCTATGCAAAATAGAACCACAAAGTTTAGGAGCTTGTAACAAAACACATTATCTCACTTTCCTTGGATGAGGAGTCCCGGGCAAGGCTTGCCTTGCTTCCATGCTCAGGGTCTCACAAGGCAGCAATCAGTGTGTCAGCTGGGCTGCATTCTCATCATGATACTCAACTGGGGAAAGATCCACTTCAGAACAAACTCAGGATTCCTTTCCTAGGGGCTGTGTGACTGAAGACCCCGTTTACTTAATGACTGTTGGCTGGAGCTACCCTCAGCTCCTGGGGGCCACCTGCTGTTCTTTGCCATGGGATCCCTCCATAAGCCATTTACAAAGTGGCTGTCTGCTTCTTCAAGGCTGGAAGGAGAACTTCTTGCTGTAGTTCACTAAGATGGAGTCTTATACAACATGACAAAAATCACAAGAGTGACTTTCCTGTCATCTTGGCCATATTCTATTGGCTAAAAGCAGTTACTGGTTCCTTTCATACTCCAAAATGGGGATGATAAAAAAGTGTGATTTATCAGGAGTCAGGGGTCACTGTAACCTTTCTCAACCACACTTGAAAATAATAAAATCCTCTATTAAAACTCTCATTCTGAAATTCACAAACATTTTAATAACTATAGTTGAACATATTAAATGTACCTACTTAAAAAAATCACAAACATATTTACCGTGATGGTTAAACTTGATCCGTTTGTTCAATAATAATAAATTGCTTCTTTCTTATGAGTATTTTGGTGCATTCATTAGTGTAAGATGTCTGCATTATTTCAAAGAAAATGTTCAGAATACAGAATTGCACCTTGCTTTCTTTTCAATTTACATTCATTTTGTGTATTTTGAAATACTCTGCAGGAACTGCACTCATTCACTGTGAATGCACACGATACTGAGTTCCACTTCATGCTTTCATCCTCCTACTTCTCTGAATCAGGCTGCGTGTGTTCTGCAGCTTTCGGGTATATTAGCATTGTCCTGATTCCTGCTTCCGTTTTTTGTTTTCTGTTTTATTTAGCGCTTAATTGGCAACAACAAGAGTGGTGCGGAGTATGGCAAAGGCCATTCCAACTACGTTTTGAGCAATGAAGCTAATTGGAGAAGAACTCGTCAGTCTTAGAGATATAGGCTGAGTTGCACCCCCGAAAATCCACATGACAGTACCTCACAGTGTGACTGCATTTGGAGATATTATCTTTAAAGAGGTAACAGAGTTAAAATGAGGTCGTTAGGGTGGGCTCTACTCCAACGTAAGTGGTGTCTTTAGAGGGTGAAATTAGGACACATACAGGTACAGAAGGAAGATCGTGTGAAGACACAGAGAGAAGATCGCCATTTACAAACAAAGGAGACACGTCTCAGAAGGAAGCAGCTCTGCCAACACCTCGATGTCCAACATCTCCACCTCCAAAGCAGTGAGAGAATAAATTTCTGTTGTGTAAGCCACCCAGACTGCAGTGCTTGGTTACCAAAGCCCTAGCAAGCACCCTGCTTAATATCAACATTGTATCTCATCACAGCTTGAACCACACACCTTGTGACTGGTGACTGCAATTGCCTCAATCAGCCACTGAGATGCAAGAATCGCAGCCACATGCTACCCCTGCGGCTGCCCAGCTGTCTCTTTTTTCATTCATTTTACACCAGGATGCGCGCTGGAGAAGAGGTATGATGTAATATGAAATCAGTACAGCAACAAGCCCCTTCCTATGAATGGCCGATTTGACTCCGTGTTTTAAAAAAAAGTTCTCTGGGGTGTGTTCCATTATGAATTAAAACTGAGAATTTTACAGAAGATAAAAGGGTCTTTACACTTTAATGGAGTCACAGGAGTTGATGATTCGGGGGAAGTAAACACCACTGACCCCCACCAGATCTAGAAAGCACAAAAGGTTTCATTAGGAATTTGTCTCACAACATAGGAATTAAGATGTCAGGGAAAGTTTGGGAAAAAAAAAAAAAAAAAAAGACAAATATTAAAATATTCTGACACTGGTGATTATTTCCACTACCCTCCTGAGAGATGTTATTATGTATTTTCTTAATTAAAAGCTGCTTCTCTGGCAGCATTCAAATTCTCGTGAGAAATCAAATGCTGTTTCACTAAAATGACCCTGAAGCACTGTCATCACATGACTTACATTGTGAAAAGCAAACAATATCCTTCCTGAATCCCTGTTGATAGCGGTCTGCAAGACAGACCCCGATCTCAAATAAACCTTGCATGGCCAAAGATGTACTGGACATTTCTCTGATTTTCTCTACTCCTTGCTCAAAAGCTTAGAAGGTGATAAACCCTGAATCCAAACGATAATTTAAACTTTGTATCTTTTTGGCCAAAGAGACCCTGGATCTAAATCCACTCCACATTTCATAGACTGTTTTCTGATGAAGGAGTCCAAAGATAAGGGCTCTATTTCTAGGCAGAGTGTGATGAGCTGTGGGGTATATCATGTACCATAATAAACGGTTTACAAAACAATACTGGCTTTTAAAGTGATGCAAATCTCCGTATTACAAAAGCTTCACAAACCTTGAGACTCAGGAGGAATATTAAAAACATTTCTATGACTATAAAGCTTCTGTCCACTTACAGTCTCATTTTCTGGCAGGATTAAACATCTGATGATAATAAGGCACATGGTTAAAATATACAAACTTTCTAATTTAAAAAGAAAAATATCAAAAGGGCTGTGTCTTTCCCCACATACCTTATTTTTATAATATCTTTAAATGTTGAAATTATCAAGAATATATAAGATAAAATGCTATTGGAATAGAAATTTTCTTCTCAGTGCCTACTTAGCACATCTAAGTAGGTTTAAAGCATAATTTAACACACATGAACACAGCTGTCCTCAACCTTTTTGGCACCGGGGAGCGGTTTCGTGGAAGGCAATTTTTCCGCAGGGTGGGGGAGGAGGGCACAGGCGGTTCAGGCAGTAAGGCAAGCCAGGGGCAGCAGCAGATGAAGCTCCGCTCACTCACCGGCGCTCACCTGCTGTGCGGCCCGGTTCCTAACAGGCTGCAGAGCTGTACCGGTCCACGGCCCAGGGGTTGGGGACCCCTGCCTTAAGAGACAGATCATTTTTTGGATAGATCATTTGGAAGAGTTTTTGAGGATGGGATATAAAAGTAATATTCCAAAATATATAATTTATTTCATACATGGCTCTTAACCAACGTTTCCCCAAAACAACTAACTTGGAAAACAAGGGTTGCCATGGGTTGCCATGTCTTGCCCGTCTTGCTCGAAATGCATCTGTCGTCTTACTGCTTAATGCAGATTTCGCATCAAGGAAGGTACCTGTCCATTATCAACTGAAAAAGTAATCTGATCAAAATGACTACAAAAACAAGGTAATACACAAAAACTTTGGAAAGGTAAATAAATGTAAAATCAAAGAATTATATTTATGGTCTCACATTTATTCTCCAGATATGGTTTTGCTATTTTCCACATCCTGATATAAACAGATGTCTTACAATTCAATGCTACGCATTTCAGAAGACTGTTATAAATTTCATATACAGGAGGTTGCAACAGTTAAAATATGAATAGTAAAATGTCAAGTAACTGTATATCTTGGGCCATAATTATACATAAAAATGAAAAACTATTTTTTAGCCCACAGGTTACATTTCAATTAAAGTCTAGGGTAAATGCGGATTTCTAACTCTTTGAAGATGATTTTGTAAGGCTTCATCATAAAATTTCTCTATAGGTTTATACTTCCAGTGGTGAAACTTGGAATAATTAAACAACAATGAAAAAGAGGCTACTAGCTTACTAAAGCAGCCTTCTGGAAAATCCCTTTGCTAATGAAGAGCCTGCTGTGACCAAGTTTCAATAGACTTAAAGGACATCCTGCTTGGTCTGCAAAACCACCCTGTCACCTGACTGCAGGGCTGTTAGTTCATCCTTTCATTTTAACTTGTTGATAATCTTTTCTGGGCAAACAATACAAACTTGAAATAAAGAAAGATGTATCTGAGAACATGTTATTTATTGGTTTTGTTACTTTATCTTATTTTTAAAATGATTCATAACTGCATTTTATCAAATTTACAGAAAAAGTAAACGAAAACACGTACTCGCTACCTAGAGCTGGATGATGGTATCATCATTTTCGTAGGTATGTACAGATTAAATACTATGAAATCTCAATTTTCATCTCCACCTTTCTTCCAAGGTATAACTGTTACAAAATTTTTCTGATTAAGTCTCAAGTTATTTAACATCTCTATACTTTCCCCAAGTGGAAAAATACCTGAGGGTGTTCTAAGTAACTATTATAAACTACCGTCTTTATTGTTATACTTTTCTAGAGATTGTTTATATAATGTATGATAAAAACAAAATAATGTTTATTATTTTCAGAAACTGTAGTAAAGTTACTGACATATTTTATCAGTTACCAGACTACTCCTGTTTCTGTTATTCTACTTTCTACTCCTTTCTCTCTCTTTTCTGTAAAACTAATTTTTAATGAATACAAAGTTTTAATAATAAGGATATCATTTATCTTGGATATGTTGCAAACATATTGATGAGATCAGTGTTTAAAACCATAAATATGTTTAAAATATGTTTCCAATCAGACACAAAAATGTAAAAGTATGCATATTTTAATACAACATAACATTTAATAACCTATGAAATATTCAAAATATTAGAAAAATGTCTGGCTTCAAAGAGCATATACCATAAATTATTAATTTAACAATAAAATATAAATGTATATCATGACCTACTTATCTTTCTGACTACAGGTTTTAAAACAGCATGTTAATAGTGCCAATCTTTATGTGGAGGGATTACAAATTTTTTTTTGTATGTGTTTGTGTGTGTGTGTGTATTTAGTATTAAGATATAGGTTGTATTTTAAGTTTTTTAATTGGTATGTAGTTCTGGTTTAACTACTTTGTTAATTTGAGGCAGAAATTATATTGACAAGATTAATTTTTGTTTAGAAAACACTATTTCACATGTAAACTAAATTTGTAATTCGTAATAATCTTTACATTTGGAGATTCAACAAAAAAGACTGTAGCCATAAATAGGCAACTACCAATTATTAAAGCTATTTTTGAGAGGAGCTTTAGGATCAGTAGCTGAATTACTAAATAAAGGGTTTAGAACTACGCATTTAAATTTTTAACAAAATTCCAGTTTAACCTAAAAAATATTTTATTTCTCAGAAAATTATTAAGGTAATTAAAGAAGCTAACATAGTAAAGCTCCTATTTCAGAAAGCCTTGTACATTCATAGCATCATACTAAATGTGATTTTTACCTTCTTTGTGAAGACCACTTGATATCGTTTATTTGAAAAACTGAAAATAATTTACTGATAGACTCAACAAATAAATGTTTAGTCTTAGGAGGAATAATTTTTATTAAAATGTATTTTGGCAAGGTGAGCTCATGTGGAACTTTAGCAAAATTAAACTGATAGTGAACATTCTTTGATTTTCTTTACTTTTATTTTTTCCTGTAACTTCCCCCAAGGTTCCAGGGACTGACAAGCTATTCTCACCTATTACATGACTATGTGAATATCACTTCCTAAACAGTAGATTTCATAAGCTGTTCTGATCCTGGGTGTCCTGTCTTCCAGAACCTGAACTGAAATAGCACCTGGTACAGAGAATCTACTCCTCACTCTATGTCACGGTGATTGAGTGTGGATAAACTTGCCAATGTAGTTAGTCTCCCAAAGGTGCCAGAGAAAATATGGCACATTCTTTATTCCTCTCTCCTCTCATTGCTTTTGCTTCAAATCTTCTTTGCTGATTTTTCTGACACAACAAGATTTGGCTCATATTTCTAAAGAAGTGGCCATGTAGCCATAAAAGAGCAAGTGTGATTCTATTCTGCCTTGATCATCATCAATCAATTTGTCATTTCAATCTTTATGGCTGATCCCTCAATTCAATGTCATTTTGTAATGAGAAAAATTCATTGTGTGACCATGGCATAGAGAAAGAATTTCTGTAAAAGTCACATTTTGATAAGTAGGCTTTAACTTGTTTCCTTATCAAAATATGAAAGTTGCAGTAAATACAAAATACCCCTTTTATGAATGAATACTTATGATAATTTTATAGATGATGATTTTCTCTTGAATTTATCTATTCCATCTCTGCTTATAATAGAGGATTCAGCTCTTGCTAAGTCACTATCCTCCATTATAAGCAGAGATGGAATAGATAAACTCAAGAGTAAATTGTCATCTATAAAATTAAACATAATTTAGAGAGTTTAAATACCACCAAACACTAGTGAATAATAGAGATGAAGATGTGACAAGACTTTAAAAAGCTAAAGGCCTATCTATTTTCATAACTTACACTAAATGGAAAAAAATACTGGAATTTAAACCTTTATACATTAGCCTACCTAATATGCAGATATTTGTGTAAGGAAATATAGTGGAAGTAAGAGAAAACATGGGTTTAACCACAGGTTTAACAAATACTAGTTTTTTGACATTTTGCTAATCAGATGTTTTATGATAAAAATGCATCTCATTCAGTTCCCCAGGTGGACAGAGCCAGTCAACTTCCCTCTTTAAAAGAAGGAGGATATTTTTACACACATGTGGTCATTTTTCAATTATACCCATATAAAGTGTTCTAAATTCAATTCAAGGAGGAAAAATCAAAATACATAACAACTGTTGTAAAATTCAACTATAAATGAAGAAATAAAAACAACAAAAAAAGAAATAAACAAGAGATAACTATCATTAACGTATGGGTTGACATATTTCACGTATGGTTTTATGCTTACATATTATTCGTGTATTTATAATATTTTGCAAGCCTAGTATACATAAAGAATTGAATATTCTAACAGGGGACAAGAGTGACCAATACTTTTCTTTAAAGCAAAGTTCATTTGCAATATGTCAAGAAAGCAAAACAGTTTAGGGTTCTGAGACAAAGTGTTCTGCAAATTACAAAGTCAAACTCCGGTAGAATTTGGTTGCCTTGCCCACTGCTGCACTTCTTCAAGAAATGTAATTTGGTTAAATTACTCCCTTAATTAAAAATAAAGAACCAACAAAACAAAAGCACTCAGAGTATGTTACTTACAAACACACACACATATGCACAAACACACACACATATACCCCAGTCAAATATCCTTTTACTTAAAAGGATAATCTAACAAGCATGTTCCATATGTACAATTTTTTCCAATGAATTTTTGAAACAGAGTGTTGTTCCTCTTCTCATATTGAATTTTGAAATTAACATTCTGCCTTGATTCCAGACTCCTAATTCAATTATCAAGATAAATGACAAATTACAAGTTAATTGTTGTAGTTGAATATAACTGATTAGCCTACTTCACGGTTTTAGAAATCTGGAAATACAGTGAGATATTCTCAACCACTGCTTAATTAATCCATGAGTACAGGTATTACAGGCATAAGGTAATAGCTAGGAAAATAACAGTATTTGTTTTTTCTTTGAAGATTTACATAACTAGGAGTTTAAAGCTAGGTATTTTACTCTGAGTATTGATCTTAATTTGTCATTTTGTTAAAATATAAAATATGAAGATGGGTTCACTCTGGTGTGAACCAAGGAATGAAAGGCAATGGTGTCTACACCTGATTCTTCAATATGTTATGACATGAAAGAATAGCAGGTCCAATGGCATAAGGCTCCAGGTGGCTGCAATAAAACCTACCATACTTAGACTCTTCATAGTTGCTTTTAGACCTTTTGGGCTCCTCATCCTTCACTTGAAATATATCCTTATATTTGTATTCCCAGGACCTGATGTACTGCTTTTTGCCAGTTAAATGTCTAGTTAATACAGACTGCACAGTTCTGAAAGTAAGGAAGAAGTATGGGGACAGTTTTGGTTTACAGCAGTTTGTGATGCATCCAGATGTGAAATTATCCAAACACATTGTTTGTGGTTAAATGAGCTTCTTAATTTTGTAAATTTTAGTGTTTCACCAAATTTTAGAAGTTTTTGATCATTATTCTGTCAAATATTTTTCTGCCATATTCTACCTTTCTAATTATTTCTTCACAAATTACTTCTATATCTTCAATTTTTTTTCCATAGGTCTTAGTGGTGCTTTTCTATATTTTTAAATTTATTTTCTTTCACTTCTGACTGAATGTTTTTTATTGATTCAGTCTTTCCTTTTTTAATCTCTATTGTTATTAAGCCTATTCAGTGTTTTTCAAGAATTTTTTTTCTAAATTTTCTATTCAGTTATTCTTCATCTATTTCCTTTTTCTCTACTAATATATATTATCTCCTCATTCTTTATAGAACTATGTTCCTTCACCTCACTGAGCATAATTACAGTAGCTGCTTCAAAGTATGTGTTAATTTCAATACCTTGGTCATTTCAAGGTTGGAATTTATTGGTAATTTGTCTAATCTTCTGTTTGTGCATAATGTGTCTATTTTCTCTGCCTACTTTATATATATATATTTTTTCTTTTTTTAATGGTATTCAGCAATGTGATGTTACGGTTGTGTTTATCTTAATTGGGCCTGTTGGCCTTCTTTAATCTGTTGGTTTATAGTTCTCAGCATATTTAGAAAATACTTAGCTATTATTTCTCCAAATATGTGTCTGCCCGCCCTTTTTCCCTTTCCTCATATGATTTTAACTAAACACATATGTTTCACTTCTTGATACAGCCCTACGGGTCCTTGAGACTGTGGCCTTCATTTTGGAAATTCTCAATTTGTGTGTCTTCATATTCACTTAATATTTTTTCAGTAATGTCTAAACTCCTGTTAATCCCATTTAGTAGATTTTTAAATTTTAGATACATTTCTCATCTCCACAACTTCATTTTGATTATTTTTATTATAACCCATTTCTCTCTTCACAATTTTTTAAGCAAAGTTTTATGCAGTTTAGTAACTTTGGAATGTCCTCTACTAACCCATCATCTCTATCATTTTTGTGTCTGTTCCACTGAATTATTTTTGCCCTGTTTATGTGTCACGTTTTCTTGAGTGTTGCATCTAGGAATTTTGATTACATCCTGAGAAATGTATATTTTATAGTGTTGAGTGTGTGGATTTCACTGTTGTTACTTGAGGTTCAGTTTGAACCTTTCAAAATGTTCTTAAACTTGATTCCTGCATTCCCTCTATTCGCTCTAAATGCGATAAAGACCATCTCCTCTGCAGTCTGTACTCAATGTTCTGCAGGATCTTTGCAGACTCTCCACTCCGATTAGTGGAAACTTGAACAACGCCCATCTCTGTGTGAACTCAAGAGCTCTTCAGCTCAGAGCTCTCTGCTTAACTCTTTGCCCAACCACCTTGATTTCTACTCTATGCACATGGTTCTCAAGATTTAGCAAGGAATCAAGGAGCTCCCTAGGCAAATTCACAAGCTTTTTTTTTTTTTTCCTGAGTAGTCGCTTCCTCTCCAAAACTCTGTTCTGAAACTTCTAGCCCCTTCAGAGCTTCTAGGTTCTGTATTCTGTCATCTCAACTAAGAAAGGTAACTGCTTTTGCTTTAGAGTCTGCTCCCTGATCCATGATCCAGAATGAGCATCCTTGAAGAAATCCTGAATGACAAGAAGCCTCACCACATTTATTTCCCCCTTTCTGAGGGATTTCAGTCATGCACTACCTAGTTTCCAATACTGAAATTGTGTTGTTTCACATGATTTGTCCATTTCTTTTCATCATTTAAGATAAGAAGTTAAATCCAGTTTTTATGAAACCATTACGCCTGATAAAGAAATACTCGGAACTCAGTTTTCATTGGAGTGAAGAAAAGGCTATGGTGAGATGTGGCATGGAAGAGAGATGACTGAACACATCTGGGCCAAATTTGGGTAAGACAGTAAAAGAAAAGTATGCATGAAGTGATAGGGATAGAAACATTGAATCATGCATTGTTTATACTGAGTATATTAACTTGGTTACCAAAGTCTTCTAGAACAAATATTCTCATTGATTCACAAAGTGGACTAACAACATTATCTTACTTGATGTATGACAAAGCAGAATGATTGTATTTAATAACCACTGAAACATTCAGTAAAACAGTTATCCCAACCTAATTCTTTTCAAGTCTTCTAGAATATTCTCATTGATTCACAAAGTGGACTAACAACATTATCTTACTTGATGTATGACAAAGCAGAATGATTGTATTTAATAACCACTGAAACATTCAGTAAAACAGTTATCCCAACCTAATTCTTTTCTCCACATTAATTGATCCAGCATTGGACTATTTCACATTAGCTTTCATGTATAAACACTATTTCCAGAGTTGCTTTCATTATCATGTCCAGTAGATTTGGTGTTTCCTTATAGATTTTCCTTTGCAAAGACATTTAACTTAATAGAATTCCCATTGATGAGCTCAGAGGCAAACAATCTGCCCTGACAGTAAGACCCAGGATTGTGAATTAAACCAAAAATTTAAATAAGCTAACTGTGTTGGGCTAATTTTCACATCAATCTTATGTAATGTAGACTATTATTCCCTTCTTAAATTAAGTGCCATTTTATTGGCTGACTAATGGAGAGATGCAGTAAAACTACATACTGGGTGATGTAAGGGCTATGCTTCTAATTAAGCATTGTAGTTTGTTTAAACTGAAAGTCAATACAATAAAATTAGTTATGCATCTTTCAAAATGAATTATTTTGTAATTAAATAAACAAGTGGGATCACTTTTCAAGAGTGTTAATCAACTCCCAGGACTGAAGAAGCATACTCATTGATTTAAGGTCAAGAAGGGAAACACGTCCAAATTTTAGCCTCATTCAATCCAATAAAATAAAATATCAAGTCTGAGTCATTACCAGGAATAAGAAAATAGATTGGAATACCCACAGTCAGTTTCAACAGATTAATTTTAAAAAATATTCTGCTAGACAGATACCTTAATAATTTAGTTTATTACAATGTTTAGTGCTGATTTTACAAAAGTTTTACTGAGAATCAGTCACTAGATAATACCTAACAACAGAGTATTATCTATGTTGCATGCATGAATTCTACAAATAAAATAACATTAAAGGGTATAGGAATTTCTGAGCATTCATTTTTACTCGTATTTGATTTGGATTTTTAAATTGACAATGACTTAAAATTTGTTATCTCATGTAAGGAAACAAAAAAATGTAAATAAATGAATTTGCAGTCTTAAAATGTTATTTTGTTTTCATATTTCAGAGTAATGAGACTCCCTACAAAACTGTAATGATATGGATGGAAAAGAACACAAGCAGTGGTGACTGGTTTAAGATGGTAGAGTAGAAGGACATGCGCTCACTCCCTCTTGCAAGAGCACCAGAATCACAACTAACTGCTGAACAAGCATTGACAGGAAGCCACTGGAACTCACCAGAAAAGATACCCCACATCCAAAGACAAAGGAGAAGCTACAATGAGATGGTAGGAGGGGCCCAAATGCAATAAAATCAAATCCCATAACCACTGGGTGGATGACTCACAAACTGGAGAACACTTATACCACAGAAGTCCACCCACTGGAGTGAAGGTTCTGAGCCCCACATCAGGCTTCCCAACCTGGGGGTCCGGCAACGGGAGGAGGAATTCCCAGAGAATCAGACTTTGAAGGCTAGCGGGATCTGATTGCAGGATTTTGACACGACTGGGAGAAACAGAGACTCCACTCTTGGAGGGCACACACAAAGTAGTGTGCACACCAGGACCCAGAGGAAGGAGCAGTGACCCCAGGGGAGACTGAATCAGACCTACCTGCCAGTGTTGGAAGGTCTCCTGCAGAGGCAGGGGGTGGCTGTGGCTCACTGTGAGGACAAGAACACTGGCAGAAGAAGTTCTGGGAAGTACTGCTTGACATGAGCCATCCTGGAGTCCGCCATTAGCCCCACCAAAGAGCCCGGTAGGCTCCAGTGCTGGGTCGCCTCAGGCCAAACAAGCAAAAGGGAGGGAACCCAACTCCACCCATCAGCAGCCAAGCAAGTTAAACTTCTACTGAGCTCTGCCCACCCAGCTCTACCCACCACCAGTCCCTCCCATCAGGAAGATTGCAAAAGCCTCTTAGATAGCCTCATCCACCAAGGGCAGGCAGCAGAAGCAAGAAGAACTACAATTCTGCAGCCTGTGGAATGAGAGCCACATTCAAAGAAAGACAGACAAAATGAAAAGGCAGAGGACTATGTACCAGATGAAGGAACAAGATAAAACCCCAGAGAAACAAGTAAATGAAGTGGAGATATACAACCTTCCAGAAAAAGAATTCAGAATAATAATAGTGAAGGTGATCCAGGACCTCGGAAAAAGAATGAAGGCAAAAATCGAGAAGATGCAAGAAATGTTTAACAAAGACTTAGAACAATTAAAGAACAAACACCTAGAAGAATTAAAGAACAAACAAACAGAGATGAACAATACAATAACTGAAATGAAAAATACACTAGAAGGAATCAATAGAATAACTGAGGCAGCATGGATAAGTGACCTGAAAGACAGAATGGTGGAATTCACTGCCACAGAAAGGAATAAAGAGAAAGAAAAGAAATGAAGACAGCCTAAGAGACATCTGGGACAACATTAAATGCACCAACATTAGCATTATAGGGGTCCCAGAAGGAGAAGAGAGAGAGAAAGGACCAGAGAAAATATCTGAAGAGATTATAGTCAAAATCTTCCCTAACATGTGAAAGGAAATGATCAAGGGATCAATCCAAGAAGAAGTTATAACAATTATAAATACATATGCACCCAACATAGGAGCACCTCAATACATAAGGCAAAGGCTAACAGCTATAAAAGAGGAAATCGACAGTAAGACAGTAATAGTGGGGGACTTTAACACCTCACTTACACCAATGGACAGATCATCCAGACAGAAAATTAATAAGGAAACACAAGCTTTAAATGACACAATATACCAGATAGATTTAATTGATATTTCTAGGACATTCCATCCGAAAGCAGCAGATTAAAGTTTCTTCTCAAGTGCACATGGAACATTCTCCAGGATAGATCACATCTTGGGTCACAAATCAAGCCTCAGTAGATTGCTTTGGGTAGTATAGTCATTTTCATAATACTGATTCTTCCAATCCAAGAACATAGTATATCTCTCCATCTGTTTGTGTGATCTTTGATTTCCTTGAGACTTAGAGTTTTCTGAATACAGGTCTTAGAGTTTTCTGAGTATTTTCAATTATTTTTCTGAGCAATCCAAGTGCTCCATTCAATCTGCATATATTATACTCTTCTGGATTTTTTTCATCTTTTATTATTTCTTCCTCTAAATTTTTTTTCTTCTGAATTCCTATTAATTAGATATTTGGGCTTGCAGAGCTGTTTCATTTATTTTATTTATTACTTCTCATTACTTGATGAGTACTTCTAATGTCTAAGCTATATTTTTAACACTGTCTTTCAATAATTTTCATTATTTTTGATTTTGATTTGGAAGTTTATCATTTTCAAGTTTTTCCTTATTGGAATGTTTTTTAAAAAAATAGTACCTGCTCTTGTGCTATGCATGCAGTATCTTTTTTTTCTCTCATTTAGGAGTTTTCGTTTTTAACATTGCCTCTGCTTATTCTGAGCTCCCTTTCTTTGTAATTTGTTTGGTTTGCTCTCTTTCCTTGACTGTGAAGGAAATAAAGCATGGGAAGGTAAAAAGTTGATTATTCAATTTTACTTAGCAAGTATGTGTGTCAGGCAATCTTCTAGGCACTGGGAACACAGTAGTGAAAAAAAAAATCCAGGACTCATGTCTACATAAACAATATTGTAAAGGGTGGAAAATTCTGAGGAGAAAAGAAAGAAGAACAATAGGAAGTAATTAGTTATAAGGAATTTGTGCACATGCTAGCCCCACAATAAGGTCGGGCAGGGACTCAGCAGGTTCTTTGAAGGATGCATATATACCATCAGTTACAGCTTTTATAAAAAAAATTGGGCATATCCCACAGAGAGGAATGTTTCAACCACATGGCAGAAGAGAATCAGCTTGGCTGATAGAATTCCAGAGGCCTGGAGCAGAAGGGGCTCTCACCGTTCCACATGCAAGTATTTATTCACACCTCCCTCTCACAGTCCAGTCCTTCATTCCTAGCCCAGCAGTGTCTGGTTTCCATTTTTCCAGATCTACTAGGCTCAGTCTTTCTCAAGACTCAACCTCTCACCTTTTGCTACAGTAGACTTGGGAAGGGAAATAATGGCCAGCATGTCATCTGCAGTGGTTACTGTAGAATGCAAATTGGATCACTTCCTTTTGATGAAACATGCTCCTTGGTTCCCTATTGCTCTGCATATAAAGCTCAAACTGTTTAACATGGCTTTCAGTGTCCTTCCTGAGCTGATATGCGTAATAGTCATGATAACAGTAATTGCAGTAACATAATAATTACTCTTAGTATTATTATACTAACATTTATGTACCATTATGTGCCAGACTTTGAATTATCTCATTGACTCTTCAAAACTCTATTAAAGAAAGACTTATTTTTAATCTCTTTTCTTAGTTAAAAGAAGTAGGCTTTCAGAAGTTATTTCACTAACCCAAGATAATACAAATGGCTAGTTATTGGACCTAACTAACCAATTTAATCAGAGTCAAGAATGATGAAATTTATATTGGTATTCTATGGTATTCTATGGCTGCTAGTATGGTATGATACAGTATGGTATAAAATAATATACTCTAGTAGATAATACAGTACAGGACAAGATTGTATAAGACAGGTAGGGATAGGATAGGGTTAAAGAGTGTGCACAGTACAGGATACTTGTTGGCTAGTCTAATTATTTCCTTACTCCTTCATTTAAACTCTATTCAACCTGAAGTCCTTTCATTTTCTTCATACTTCTTTCCCAAGGTCATGAATCAGGCAATTCCAGATGCATGAAACATATTTCCCAATACCTATACCCTTCCAGGACCTCTTCCCTAAATCTAAGTGCCAGTTGAAGAACTTTTCATTTCTATCAAGTACTTAATCACAGTATATTGAAATCATCTATGATGTGCCCACCTTTCCCTTAGCACTGTTTAAGTGTCATGAAGTAAGGATCACATATTTCTTAATTCTTGTATCCTCGTTACTTTCCTTAGCCTAGTGTCTTGTATTTCTCGATGAGATTATAATAACTGTATTAGCTTCCAATTGCTGCTGTAACAAATCACTATAAACTTTGTGGCAGAGAGACCAAACTCTGCCTCACTAAGTTAAATTAATGTACCACGCAGGATGTGTTTCTTTCTGGAGGGTCCAGGGGAGAATCTGTGTTCTTGCCTTTCCCACTTCCCTCGTTTCTTAGTCTGTGGCCATCTTCCTCCCCCACCTCAAAGCATCAACGGAGGGTCGAGGGTTTCTCACATCGAATTACTGGACACTGATTCTTTTACTTTCCTCTTTCACACTTAAGGATCCTTGGGATTATACTGGGCCCACCTGGATAACCCAGGATAATCTATTTTAAAGTCAGCTCATTAGCAACCTTAATCCCACCTGCTACCTTAATGCCCATTTTTTTTTCCAGGTAATTTAACATAGTGACAGGTTTCTGGGACTAGGATTGTGTGGCTATGTGGGTGGGGTGTGTACACAGGGTGGGTGTAGGGTGGGGAGGAACGCCATGACAAAATACCAATGTGGTTTCCTACACTGATGAAGTAATGTGTTTTACATGTATTATCTGAAATTAATCTTCACAAATAACTATTCAAGACAGTTATCTCTATCTCAGATTTGAAAATAATGCACCGAGGTTCACAAGGCTAAACTGCCTAAAATCTAGTGGTGAGTGGCAGGGCCACGATTCAAATGCAAGCGGAGAGTCCACCGTTGTACGTCTTTTAACGAACATCGTTAAAAGCATTTCTTGCCCATCCTGTGAAATACTCTTCTATTGCTCTAGTCAGATAATTCTACCGTGTGTCACACATTCTTATACGATTCTTTACCAATGGCCACAAATGACCTTCCTGAACCAGTTCTCCTTCATGGAGCCACTCAAGCCTTCCAACAAATTTCTTTCTTTTTTTTTTTAATATAAATGAATAGCAGCTGTTTGTCATTTGCAGCCAAAAGCATCTGGCTTAATCCGGTACTTTACTACCTTCCAACCATTATTTGGTATGTTTTCCTAGTTGACAACAGGGTTTCATACAACATTATTTTTTTTAATAATCAGAGAAATACCTACATGTTAGATATTTTCTCCATGTTAGAGAGGAATAAACCTGAAGGATTCCCCCTTTACTGCGTTTATTACATAGAGATACTAGATGGAAAGACAGACAGATACTTGTGAGAGTCTGACTCCCTCAATATATATATTTTAAAATTTTTATTTATTATTTTTGGTTGTGTTGGGTCTTCGTTGCTGCACGCAGGCTTTTTGTAGTTGTGGTGGCTTCTCGTTGCGGAGCACGGGCTCTAGGTGCGAGGGCTCCAGTAGTTGTGGCATGCGGGCTCAGTAGTTGTGGTGCACGGACTTAGTTGCTCCACGGTATGTGGGATCTTCCCGGACCAGGGGTCGAAACTGTGTCCCGGCATAGGCAGGCGGATTCTTAACCACTGCGCCACCAGGGACGCCCTCCCTCAATATATTAACTGCAGGAGGACATGGAGTATGTAGCTTACCCTCTGCTAAATGCCCAGCACCCTAGTTCTCATAATGAGCGGTAGATGTCGTATTCGTTTCCTAGAACTGCCATAACAAAGTACTACAAACTGGGGGCTGAGAGCAATGGAAATTTATTCTTTCACGGTTCAACAGGCTCGAAGCCTGAAATCAACTTGTCCATAGGTCATGTTCCTCTGAAACCTGTAAGGGAAAACCTGTCCTTGCCTCTCCCTAGCTCCTGGTGTTTTGTGGGCAATCCTTGGAATTCCTCGACTTACAGCTACAGCAGGCCAATCTCTGCCTCCGTCCTCACGCGGCATTCTCCCCTTGCGGGTCTGTGTCTCTCCTCTCCTCATATGGACACCAATCGTGTTAGATTAAGGGCTCACCCTAGTCTAGTATGACCTCATCTTAACTAATTATATCTGCATTGAATCTACTTCCCAATCAGTTCTCCTTCTGAGGTCCTGGGGATTTGGAATTCGACGTATCTTTTGGGAGGATGCAATTAAACCCAGAACGGGTGCAATTAAACCCAATTAATAGTTGGAAAAATGATGTATTAGAATATAAGGGTCTGTTTAAAACATTTACTATCACAATACACGTAGACACAAAAAGTTGGCCAACTCCGTTTTTGGACTACTGAAAGGCAGGACTAGTCCGTGCGGTATGACAAGAGTGGACCTTTAAAATAAAAGAGACACAATGCAGAGACAGCGGGGAGTGTCAAATTAAAAAGCAAAGAGTTGTGGGCTTCCCTGGTGGCGCACTGGTTGAGAGTCCGCCTGCCGATGCAGGGGACGTGGGCTCGTGTCCCAGTCCGGGAAGATCCCACGTGCCGCGGAGCGGCTGGGCCCGTGAGCCATGGCCGCTGAGCCTGCGCGTCCGGAGCCTGTGCTCCGCAACGGGAGAGGCCACAACAGTGAGAGGCCCACGTACCGCAAACAACACAACAAAAGTAAAGAGTTGAGATTTGTTGCTTCCCTAGACGTCTTGCTCTTTAGATGATATTTTAGTGATAACGTCCTCAGTCGGTGAAAGCAACCCGTGCGGTGACGGCCACAGCCAATCCTCGACTTTCCCTGCTGCTCCAAGGCCAGCCAGGTGCTAATTTCATCACTCCTTCCAGGCTTGCTAATAAGTGAGGTGCAATTATATGATGCACAGAGGCAGATTTACTGTGACGCTAATGAAGATGAAGCTTCAGGGCCTTCCAATTGCATGGGTTCCTTCCAGGGCCTTGGACCTAATTTATTAGTTTTAGTAACACTGCATGCATCCTTCAAAGATCACTGCCTAGACTGGATCAGCTTCAGGCCTCACAAAACCTGGATCTGTCTTTGAACGCCAGGGCTTGCCAATTCATTATCTTACATTTTGACTGGCAGACGTTTAGTTCTCCAGAAATGGTAAAACTGTTCAATAGAAATGGTAAAATGAAAATAACCCATTTTGAGCGGGCATAATTAGAGTGCACTGTGCTGCAGGGATCCCACCAGAACACTATCCTCTTCAGTTTGGGCCCTTTACTTTCTGTTGATGTGTGATAAGGGTTGTTGTTTTCAGTGAACACATAAAGAGGAAATGCGATCCTCTTTAAGAGAGCAAAGAGTGCAAATTGAATGAAGAAACATAGAGCATAAGCGACTTCACTAAAGTCAACCAGAAGGGCATCGCTGCTGAAGAGTTCTACTCTGGGGGCCACAGATGGACAAATATTGTTAAATGCTATATCAGGCAGGGCAGACAAGGGAAGAGTTAACTAGGGAGGCTGGGAATTGGATTCAAGAATTCTTTTTAAAGGACTAAATCTTTTAGCAGCCAAAATGACAAATGTTAAATGGTGGGATTTCAAATGTCATGATGCTGTTAGGGACAAAAATATTCTTGATAGAAGACTGTGATGGGTGCTTCTTTGATCATAATACACAGGTGTGATCAGCTTCACCTCGGTATTTGGTTTTTAGAACTTGTTCCGTATCACCTAATCATTCATCTTTGTATATTTTATCTCCCACTTCCCCATTTGTTTCTGTTCCACATTCTCTCCTACCTTGACTAAATGTGGACCCTGGTCACTTATTTCTGGTTTAGGGTTGTTTAAAGTACTGTTGATATTCCTCCTTACCCTTATTAGGTCATTCTTCTAATTCCAACCAAGTGTAGAACTTACTCTGGTCATCCTCTTCAATGCAGATAACCATACCTCAAACCCATCCCTGAAAATCCCCTATTCTTCTTTTCCTTTTATCCAAACCTTCTAACCCACTGGGATGCAAAAAGATTAAGTGATTTGTTTAGCAACACTTGCAAAAGTAAAGCAAAAAATAGAACCAACTTGCTTAATCATGTGCCCTATTTTTCTTTCCAACTTTAATGCCTTATGTACAATCTCTACTTTATGTGTTAAATAATTTTCATAAATATTTTACATTTTTCCAAAGGATAGCCATCTCATGAAAGATCTAGAATAGAAACTGCTTATTCCAATAGGGACCAATATTCACAGTACTGCTTAATCCAGCTTCCACAGAGTGCAAAAATATATGGTGCAATGCAGTATGCTCATTAGTTATTACATGAATTAAACTATCTACCTAGCATCAATATTATTACCTAACTGGAAGCAGAACTTTTAGCCTCAGTTCTCTTCAGATAGCATCTGTTTAAATGTGCCCCTTAATTTTCACTCTACTAAATATACTTTTGGATTCTAATAAAACCCATTTGAATTCACTTGATTATTTGTATCCTATGCCCATATTTATATTGACTAAGAAAGTTTAAAAAAAAACAATTGCTAGTTTGTAGCCGAACACTTCTAAAATACATTTATAACTGAAATAATTTCCTGAACTGTGTTTTAATTTTGTATTCACTACATATTAAAATAGATTTATTCAATTTTATATTGCTAGTTGCCACCAACACTAATAATGTGCCTTCTCTTTATGATTAGGTACCATTTTGGTCTCTGTTTTAGGAATACCAGCAGCATTATCCTGTCAGATGTATATGATTTTATTTTGATACTGCATGTTAAGTGTTTGGAAAATTGTGAGTGATAACTACCAGGAAAATCTGCATCTCTCTCTAAAATTGCAACCAGGCTCTTAGTGTTTGAGTTCCTTAGGCTGCACGGGGAAAGGAATTTTTGCAGGTTTTTTCCACCGTTAACCTAGATTCCGGAACGATGACCGGTACAGGGTAGGTGCTCAACAAACATGCTGAGTGATGGAAACGAAAGACACGTACCAAACAGTGATGGGAATGTTTCCAAAGGAGCTACTTTTAATTCTGGCCTCAAAGGATTTGGTCCATCCAAGAATCTCCTGTTCACTTTGAAGTAGCAACATTCTCATACCATAAATAGATATTGTAAATCTTTGTAGGTTTTTTACAAATCATGAGTGAACCACTGTCAGAAGGGAATTTTTAAAAATGCCCTAAGGAAAGAGATCAATGTTCTGTTCAGTAGCGTCTAGTCCATCAGCATTTCATCAGAACAATGCCAACCCCCAAGCATTTTCTTTGGCTTCTCTAAGGGGTGGCACAACTAGTGGAAAATAAAGCCTTGATGTATTGCAGCACATACAAATACACTAATATTATAAGACACAGTTATTTCAAATCTAGAATATTAGTGGCACTGAGCAGCTGTGCAGCAGTGAAGTTATCTTCCAGAAGTTAAGTTGTACCCCAAAGGGCCACACAGCCAAATCTACTGGGTTCATGGGAGTAATAACACCCCCAGCACGATGTTACAACCAATTACAGATTTCATTTCAAATTAAACACCTGCCTTCTAAAAACAAAAATTGCTAGGGGAAATTAAGTCTGCTCATTTCAGCTATTTGACTAACTGGTTTTGCATGTTAATATAATTCAGCCTGAGTAGTCCTAGGCATTAAACTGGGGGCAAACGTCTCCTTACGTTGAGAGGAAGTGCAAGTGAAGTAACAGTGTCAGGACAGGCCTTGCTCTTCACATCAGGTGGAATGTTTTTCATGTAATCAGATGACAGGATGGTGCTTAGAGGCAATGGAGACTTGAAAAGTCTAGAAAGTGTAACGGGGAAGCCTAATCTTGACAAAGAAAACGGTATACTTTCAGGTACTCTCAATTTCAACATGCTGTATAAATCCTTAGTACTTGATATATGTGCTACACAGTATTTTTAAATTAAAAGTAAAAAAAAAATTGCTGAAGTATTTTCTTAGACTACTTTCTTTTTCCTAGACTTTTTTTAGGATTAGTTTTTCTTGGATCACCAAAGAGGAATGTTTGTAATACTTAAAATAGGACCGTCATGCCAACTTCACAAACCAGAAAACTCACAAGCATCACTGGCCTACTTTGCTGCTGTGAAATAAAAATACCCTCTTGAAAAAAATACATCCTCCTTCAGCCCAAAGCATCTATTACATATACTAGCTCAGCATTAATCACCATTTTACTAAGTCTAATTTTCCCCATTTAACCTATCCCGAATCTGTCCTTTTCTATCATATATACGTCTTGATGCCAAACTTGTTACACTATTTTATATATGTACATGTTTTTACAAGATCTTTCCTCATAACACAATGTTCTTCCATTAATTCTCAATATATATTATATATATACACACACACAATATTGTTTATTCTGTAAGTCAAATGTCTATGATAAATATTCCCCATATCCCATTTGTAAGAAATAGTCTTTTGTATAAACTTGTACTGTATTTCATGTATAGTTGTATTTAGCACTCAATTATTTGTCCTTTGCGATACATATGATCATTTCCTTGACACCCTTCTCTACTAGGGTAAAAATATTTTGTGAATGAAAACCAAGTATTACTCATCTTTTTTTATTTCCCCCTGGAGTACCAGCACATATTTTTGGACAGATCTTAGGCTTAGGTTTATTGGTACTGAGAGATACTCCAAAAGACTTGGTTCTAAATCAGAAGACGCAGTGATCCAGCTTGATCAAACTGAGTTTGGAGAACCAATCAGGTTACAACATTGGAATTAGAGAAACTACATAAGTATGTCTGACGTTGTGGCAACTGGCCTAAAAACCTCCATAATGATTTCAGGAATATTTAGCGGATGAAAGTCCAATGACAGGACAAGGCATAGATATGGAGAATTTAATACTGAGCTCCCAAATATATGGGCCATGTTTCAAAGATATCTGTACATAACAGTCATTATGCCAAACAAGGACTGGAAAGAGAGGAAGGCTCCTGTCCAAAGGATGATGAAACATAAAATCCGACCACACATAGAGTGAACTGGAATTGGGGCAGCTCTCCAGGCTTCAGAGAGGAGACTACAGAGAAAAACAATAGACGTGCCCTAGGACTGAAGTCAAAGTCTTTCTCCTAATTGGGCCAACAGTGAACAGAGACAGAGCAAGCGCCCTCACTTAAGGGCAATGTGAAATCCAGGACTTCATTCCTCCCAGGTCAAAACCACGCGAGAGAGACTTTCCACAAGTACAAGATTTCCTGTTATCTGAGTGAGTAAACTGCCTATAATTTACCCAAGGTGACGGAGAAGTTGCAAAGTCCTTGTCAGGAAAGGCTCAATGAAGTGAGTGGCATACATCTCTGGATGCAGCTGGGCCATCCTGGAAGGCAGAGCAGGGGCTGCCAAAGAGTTATCAGTGACTATGGGATTCGCATTTTATAAGTAAGCAATTGTAGGAATGACATTACTTTCAAAAACCATTTTTACTATGTTGGAGAGCATTATTATCAGCATTATAATTATAAACCATGAGCATTAGCTGCTAATTTATTAAATTACGCTAGGATTCGTATTGCTAAGAAAAAGACTATAGTACTCTAATTGCATCTCAACTGAACATACCTAGAATGGTGTCAGCTTCCTAAGAGAATAATTAACAACCTAGGACAGTAATTCCTCAGCGTCAACAGCGATCCCGTTCTCCCACCCAAACTTAATTCTTCATAGTAAGTGGAGGCTAACACGATCATTAGAGCTGAATTCCTTTTAAGACCAGGTACCACAGGGAACTCCATAGGTAACATTCAGTGTAAAATGTGGTGTGTGCAAGCAGAATTAGGCTTTGTTAAGTCATCACTGCATAAGAGATGATGTTTATTTGATATCCCCAATTAGGAATTTTAAATGATTCAGTTATTTACTCACCCAATATTTATTATGAACCTGCCACATGAAAGAATATGTTTTGGAGGGTTAAATAATTATATTGGTAAGGCACAGTCTCAATCTTTAAGTTTTACAGCATGCAAAAACTGTATTTTTATAAACAGAAAATATAATTACAATAGAATAAAGTCTAGGTGAAGAAGTGAAGCAGGAATGAAATTACTAGATCTATTCACTTGGGATCAAGGAAAACTTCCCGGAAGATGTTGTGTTTGAGTGAATTTTTAGGGATGAAGTGAAATTAGAGTTGGACAAGATTAGAAGAGTGTGCTTTGGGTTGAACAGAGCAAACAGCACGTGCTACATAAAAAGCTTGTTGCATAGCATTCTAGATTCAGTGAACTTATAGAATCTGGTAGGACAGAGTAGAGTGGAATGGTTTTTAATGTATAGCTAAGGATATGATAACTGAAGCAAAATGTTACAGGAATTATATGGCGTGCTAATGGGCTGGAATTCTATTCTATTAGGACAACTGTCGACATACTTTCTCTGTAAAGGGCAACTGCTCAACTCTACCCTTATAAAGCAGCCATAGACAATGTGTAAATGAATGTGAAGACTGTGTCCCAGTAAAACTTTATTTACCAAAACAGGCAGTGAGATGGATTTAATCCACAGGCTGCAGTTTGTCAACTTCTCCTAGAAGGGATCAGGAATCACTGAATGTAGAAAAATAATCATATTTGATTTTTGAAAGAATACCTGGTAGTTTTACAGTGGATGGACAGAAAGTTACCAGAATGAGTTCGAGAAATCCTTCTTCTAGTAATACACTTACATTTTTGATAATTCAAGATATTTCAAAAATGAGTGAGAGGCAAGAATGGGTTATGGCAATATTTAAGGAATCATAATCAATAGGACTTGGTGTTTAATGATGTAGGAGGTATAGAATGTGCTGAAGCCATGGAATTGTTAATAGAAGGTGAATTAAAATGGAAGAACACATTTGAAATGAAGAGTAAAGGATAAACTCAGGACTTGATCCTACAGAGATTACAGTAACAGATGAGTTCATTTTATACGTAATGACTGGAATCTCAGGAGACAAATGCTGCTGTAGTGACTGATTTAGAGGCCATAGGCCTGACATTGATCATTCAAATCTCAGGGATGACATTAACTAGAAAGAAGGTATAGAAATTGAAAAAGCCTACAGTAACATCATTCACAACATTTATTTATGGTTTTCTCATTAAACAGTAAACATAAATTTCCTATTAGAAATGTATTCTCCTGCACTCTGAGCCCATGACATTAGGTCAGGTAGATGCCACCCCATTCAGAGATGGGTTCCGAATGGTCTAAACCAGTAGTTCTCCATTTTGGGTGGTATTCTTACCGATCCCCTGGAGACAACTGGTTGTGCGTGAGGTGTTTGGAGGAGGGGATGCTACGGATATTATTTCCCAAGGGTAAGGTATAAACACCATCCAATGTCCAGACATTTCTGTACAAAAAACTGTCCTGCTTAAAATGCCCACTGACCCATGGTACTCAGCGGACCTCACGCATTGTCACTGTCCTCTGGATAGGACTTTGAACCACCAGAGCCATCATGTTGCTAAACATTGACACTGGGGCTTCACAGAAAATGAGCAGTGAGTTTTCCCTTAGATTTGCATTTGCAAGCAGGCAGTTTGGCTCTGCTCCTGTCTGCCTCTTTGCTAGCATATTTTTGTAAAAATGAATCCTACACATGGAGGAGAATTGAGTTGATCCTGGAGAGAAGGCATAACTGTATCTTGGTGACATATTATGAGTATTAAAGGGGAACCCAGCCTACCGCTAGACTACTCTGTGATTTGAGCCAATAAGTTATCTTTTTGTACACGCCAGTTGAGAAGCCATTTTCAACTGAAAGAAAATCTATCTGAAAAAGAGTCATGAATAGAGAATCCTGGGGAATTTAAAAATTTAAAGTAAAATCAGAATAATAAGGGAGAGAGGGAGGAAGATGCAGAAATGGCCAGTAACATAGAAGAACCAGGATGAAGTGATTTTACAACATCCAACAAAGAAAAAAAATTTAAAGCAATGGTCAGCAGTATCATCTGCTCAAAGATAATGAGACTTGATGAAAAGTTTTTTAGATGGCAATAGAGAAACCAATGTCCAAATCTGCCAAATTAATTGCAGGTGCAGAAGCCAGATGGCAACTTTACTACAACTGCTTTTTGGACCCATCCAGTTACGTACCTTGTTTTATCAAGACGTGGTGAGATTGTACTTACACAGTACAACTGCAAGGACGTAAAAAGAAGAGAGAATTACTGATATTAATTTTCGGACTGAAACATACATGGTTCACAGAATAGTAACTTGAAACATAAATCTACATATACATATGTATATATACATACTAGATATAAAATACCACAACTAATATTCACAGTTCTAGTGATGTGGTAGGTTAATGACAAACTATCCTTAGTAGAAAATTAATGTAACCCTAATTTGAGTCAGCTTGGGAAAGGCCTTTACTTCAGTCTCATATCGAGCCTTCTCTTTTTCCATTGTCAAACTTGGTATCATTTATTGCTTCTCCAGTAATGTTCCAGCTCACTCAGGCAGTGTGGTAATTAATGTCGAGTTGTCACTTTCTTATATAATCTTACGGTAAAGAACGAGTAGCTGATGATATATTCTGGAAGACGCACAAGGAGACAATCCTGAGAAAACATTTCTACAGGAAGCCAGAACAATCCTTTGCCTGCATTGAAGGGAGAGGGTATGAGACATCAGGGAAAAAAGAAAGGACTTTAAGAAAACAGGATGAAAAAGGGTGTGACTACAAGTGATAAGAAGAGTATTTTCTTCCCCTAGTGATTCATCTGTGGGTGAACTACAGGGTTCTGAGCAAGTCAGGCCAACTAACTGCTGAGCCAGCCAATGCCTGGTGCTGTGGCCCAGGATAAAGGAGAATTCCCTGGGAGACTGTAGCATAAGCATCTCAAAAGTTAGAAGGGCAATGTGCAAGCAAAAGTGGCATGATTCGCCAATACTAAGCAATTGTAAACTAGGTCAAACCGACACAAAACCGGGAACTTTGTAATAACGGGAGAAATATGCCGAATTCTCATGCTAACTAGGGAGTTAATGATGAATTACATTAATTAAACTCATCTACATAATCCTGGGGTGTCTTCTTGAAAAATCAACACCTGGGGAAAGTTATGCAAGAATGCACCATATTACTTGAATCTGAAATGATGTTCTAACAGGAGAGACTTATCTACTGCTCCATACACAGTTACTCAAAATTTAACTCAGTTTGTTCATCAACAAGAGGCTCAGCTATCATCTTACTTGTGAACACTGTTGAAGATACAGCAACCCCACATTCCTTCTCTCTTACTCAACCTGGAAAATATTGTTGTTGCAACGGCTCATGAATACTTGGGACTGGCTTATTCTTTCTACTCTGTGTTGTGGTATGAAGTGCTATATATACTCGCCAGGCTTTGGCTGACAAAGGATAATTTCTGAGAGGTTTATTACCAAAAAAAAAAAAGAAAAAAAAATCAACAGAAAACAAAAGCCGTAAAATCTGTGACTATTTCTTCTGTTGCCCTATTTTCACTGGCTTCTCCCGTCTACACAGTGGCTAAAAGGATCTATGTTATACAGTTTACTTGTATCAGATCCACAGGCTATTGTCCTTCCCAACCGAATCCCCCACTTACACCCTGAAAATATTTTAGCATCCCTTCAAGCCTTTTTTATAACAAAAGTTTGTTTTAAAATCCATGATATATATATATATATATATATATATATATTTTTTTTTTTTTTTTTTTTTTACAGAACCCTTCATTAGAACTACAGACACAAACACACATGCACACACACGTCTCACACACACACTCTCACACACACACACACACACAAGTGGATCAAATTTTAATGGATAAAAATCTCCTAAATTGGTATATTAACAATGGAAATAAATAAGCATTTGTGGAAGTTAAAGGCAATTTTTCCGCTTTTTTTAATTGTCGTTAACAATATCGTAGCTAATATCTGCTACCCTGTTCATGGACTTGAGATAGTACCTCTATACCTAAGAAATGACTCTCCTCAACTTCTAAGTTTCATGATACAGACCTTTGGTGTCACCTGTTGAACCAGGAACACATAAACCGAATGATCTGAATTCAGTTATATGTAGGGCTCCCCCATCTCCATTTTCTCTTTAAATCATGTACAAGGGCGAACTGCTATGTCATTACTGTACAACAAAATGGACTTCCTGTAGACCGAAACTTGATCCGCAGTTGAATCACTGAATGACTTCTGTTTATTTCCTCCTGAAGTGAAATTCTGTACTAAGACTTTTAATACTGGGTTCTGTCGCTTTTATTGTCACAGCCCTTTTCTTTTATGGACTCGGTGTTTCCCGTCCGTGGCCGCTCTTGCAGAGTCATAGGCATGTGATAAAGAATATTTTTCTTATTTCAGGTTCTCTCAGAGTCAGATGCCGAGCTGAGGGTTCAGATGCAAGTGATTTATTCAGAAGTGCTCCCAGGAGGCACCAGCAAGTGGACAGGCAACAGGATAGGCAAGTAGGAGGCGCCCAGCCTGCCCGAGGCTGGGCAGAGACCTAGACTGTAAATCATGCCTGGGAGTTTGCTCTGCTCTGAGACAACTGAGCAGGGGGTTTATCCTCCAAATCATGGACTATCAGTAAGAGGCTGCCTCAGGAGCAGGGAGGTGACACACAACCCCAGGCACTTCTGACCCTCCATACAGCTGAGGGTCTCTGGTGGCTCAAAGTCATCTCCCAAAGAAGGTTACAGGTTCAAGCGCAGTTAGTGAAACACAGAGGAGTTCGGTGGGGAGGCTGACACGGCGGGGAGAAAGGATGAAGGCCCACCTGCTGAGGCAGGGTTTGGTGCGAGGAAAGCAAGCTCTCCCCCAGAAGGATTCTATCTCACTGGTCAAAACTAGGAAAGACAATCGTTCAAAACCCCTGGAGACGGCAAGGCTTGCTTACAACAAACTGAGAGGCATTTCTTTGAACAAAATCTGCAGAACTAAGTGAGAAGAGTGGGAAGGCATGGCATTTGGGCCAGGTGAGGCACCCAACCCCACAGCTGCCGGGTGAAGGCCCTCCTAGCAGCCTCTGCAGCCCAGGGGCCCCCACTGCCTGCGTCTTCGACGCTGTCGGGGACTGGGGCGTGACAGGGCAGAGGGGGTGCATGGGCCGGGGCAAGCTCTTTGGCGTTTGAGAGGAATCAATTACTTAGCGCTGATAAGGACCGTGCAACTAAGTGGTCCTCATTGAGAGTCACGGCTGCATTATCAGCAGTAGCTGAGAGTTTCAGGCCAAGTTACTACCGCCTGAACGCAAGCCGTACGGGAAGAGGGCTCTATGGACACATCTCAAGAGACGCCCATTACCTGGCCCTATGCCACCCATCTAGGTCATCACAGAGCACCCAGCTGAGCTCGCTGTGCTATAACAGCCAGTTCCCACTACTCTCTGTTTTACACACGGTAGTGTATTTATGTCAATCCTAATCTCCCAGTGTTGATTAAGTCAAGAGATTGTCATTTTCTTTAGGTTAGGGCTTCTGGTAGTAAATGCTGTTACAAAGATGGCCTGTCATCAGTAGAATGATAGGTCCCGGAGGGGGAGAGGGGAGGCAGATGTAAGTACCGTAGAGGGAGGGCGAATTGGGGATGGCAGTCAGTTTGGACCGGTCAGGGCCTTACAGCGATATATAGTTATGGCTAATAGACTAGGAGGCTCTTAAGGGCAACACAGATGAGCATCCAGCCAAACTACTACTGAATAAAAGGACATAAAGAAAACTGAGGTCAGCCTCTGCAGTGGAAAGTCATGTACATTTGCAAGTATGTTTTTGGATATAAATTCTGCAGTCTTCGTGGAACCCATGACACAATGCTATCACGATGAACGAAGCCTAAGGACTTACACACACAACAATACATCCCTACCTCTATGTACCGTCTCTGTTTTGGAGAGGCAAAAAGTCAGTAGAAAAGCAGGCAGACAGATGACTGCCTAGAACACTTTTTTTAAATGTTATCACACTGTAACAAGAGCAAAGATACAATGCAAATAAAGCTCTTTTTCAGCGAGCTCTCAGATCTTATCTCACTGTGTCCAATCCCCTTCGGATGCTTAAATTTTGTAAGAGGGAAAGACTGGTTTTGAGAATGAGAAAAATGTTTGAGTGTGTTTTAATCATGATCTGTTTCAACTACAAACAGTGAATTTTATTAATCCAAAAAATGCTAGACGTTCAATGCATAGAACGTTCAATCTCGATTTTTGCTGTATTACAGCTACATTCCTCTATAAACAGTAATAAGTGATTGGCATCTGTGAACGGCACACTGTAGCAACAATAACCTCAGTTATCTATTTTGACAGTTGCTACTTCTGTCTGCACAGACGCTTTGCTCAAAATCTTAATAAGCAGTCTTTCAGACATAAAATTCATTTTCTCTCTCTGGTATAACTGCCAGCCACTTTTGATAGAAATGGCATGACAGACATTAATATAAAAATTTTAATTGTAAATATAAAGTTTTATCTCTTACCTTCTGTTTATTCTTAATCAATGGCACGTTCATGTCTTTTCTGTCAATGTCTTAATCTACTTATAACCATTTCAAATTATGTTTATTAATGTGTTAAGAAGCCTGTATGTGAAAGACTTCTGTGATTCATTTTCTAAAAGACAAGAGCCTATTCTCTGAGTGAAAAAGAAGTTGATTGGCTAATATTCCTGAGGATTCCACTGATAAATATCACCATCAGTAACGGAAGATAGTTCAGTATTTATATACTTCCATACAATTCTTATTCATCTATAAAGAAGAATATTCTTCTATAAAATAACAGTACTTTATGAAAAATATTAAAGATAATTGAAGTAACTCCGACTAGATATTATGGTTATTTGAAGCTAAAGTTAGTACAATTTTGAGAAAGTTATTTTAGAGCACTGCTTTTTTTATGATAATCTTTTGTGCTACTTTTGGTCCCCATTTCTCTTTTTCTGTGCCAATGATTTTTTTTTAATAAAATGTATGCATACCTCATTTCTTTGTGCTTCTCCTTACTGCACTTCAGATATTGCCTTTTTTTTTTTTTTTTAATTGAAGGTCTGTGGCAATGCTGTGTTGAGCAAATCTACTGGAGCCATTTTTCCAATAGCATTTGCTTACTTAGTGTCTCCCTGTCAAATTTTGGTCATTCCTGAAATATTTCAAACTTTTTCATTATCATATTTGTTATGGTGATCTGTGATCAGTGATCTTTGATGTTACTATTGAAATTGTTTGGGGTGCCATTTACCGTGCCCACATAAGACAGAGAACTTAACTGATAAATACCGTGCATGTTCTGACTGCTCCGTGACCAGCAGTGTCCCCCCATCTCTCTCCCTCCCCTCGGGCCTCCCTATTCCCTGAGACACAGTCATATTTAAACGAGGACAATTAGAAACCCTACAATAGCCTATATATATTCAAATGAAAGGAAGAGTTGTACTTCTTTCACGTTAAACCAAAAGCAACAAATGATTCAGCTTAGTGAGGAAGGCAGGTCAAAAGCCAAAAGCTGAGCCTCTTGCACCAAACATTTAGCAAAGTTGTGAATACAAAGGAAAAGTTCTTGAAGGAAATTAAAAGTGCTAATGCAGTGAACACATAAATGATAAGAAAGCAAAACCGCCTTACTGCCAATGTGGAGAAAATTTGAGCGGTTTAGATACAAGATCAAGTGAGACACATATTTCCTTAAGCCAAAACCCAATCCAGGACAAGGCCCTAACTCTCTTCAATTCTGTGGAGGCTGAGAGAGGTGAGGAAGCTGCGTAAGAAAAGTTCGAAGCTGGCAGAGGTTGGTTCATAATGTTTAAGAGAAGCTGTCTCCGTAACATAAAAGTGTAAGATGAAGCAGCAAGTGCTGATGCAGAAACTGCAGCAAGTTATCCGGAAAATCTGATTTCAGATCATTAATTAAGGTGGTTAAACTGAACAACAGGTTTGCAATGTAGAGGAAATGGCCTTATCCTGGAAGAAGATGCCATCTAGGGCTTACATAGCCAGAGAGGAGAAGTCAATGCCTGCATTCAAAGCTTCAAAAGACAAGCTGACTCTCTTGTTAGGGGCTACTGCAGCTGGTGACTTTACACTGGAGCAAATCCTCATTTCCCATTCCAAAACTTCTCCAGCTCTTAAGCATTATGCTAAATCTACTCTGCCTGTGCTCTATCAATGGAACAACAAAGCCAGGATGACAGCACATCTCTTTACAACATGGTTTTCTAAATATTTTAAGCCCACTGTCCAGATCCACTACTCAGGAGAAAGGTTTCCTTTCCAAACATTACTGCTCATTGACAATGCACCTGGTCACCCAAGAGCTCTGATGGAAATGGCCAGTGAAGTTCAGTTTAGTCTCAGAACATGTAGCTCTGAGAATTGCCTCAACATATGCCATCTGTGGAATTATCTAGTCACCTGCACCTGGCAAGTCACAAATTCTCTTCTTCTGCAGTTTTTTTTCCCCCCTTATAGAGCTCCTCTATAGCAAATGTGAAAGAAAGACCAAAACAGAGGCCACCGTTTGGATATACTCCTAAACCAAACGCTGAGAGTCATAATACCCAAACTTTAAACTGTCCTGATCTCCCCAGAATGCTAACTCTGACCTTAAATAAAACTTAGGCTTTCTCCGTGTTAGCATGAGCTTCCTAACTAATCAGCTACAAACAAGTCAGCGATGCAATGAAAAGGAATGTTGGTTTCTGGTAACCAACCACGATGGGAAACTGTGCGCTTACTCTGCCAAGTATAGACAGACCAACAGGTGCGACACTTCTTTTTTGTGAGCTTAGGCAATTTAACTTGCTCAAAATATTAGAAACTTGCGATGTGTACTCCCTATTTTAACAATGGCAAACTAAGTGCTTCACTGGCATGGAGTTACAACTCATCTAAGAGTACAACATTTAAAGTTCCCAAATACACTGTGCAGTCATCCCCTAAGACACAGATTTCAGTAAGATAATTGGTAAGATGCTCAATCACCTTGCTCTCCTGCATGTGCCTACGTTTTGTTGTTGTTTTTTTGTTGTCACCTCCCTGAAGCAGGCTGAACCCCCCTGAATGGTTGCACTCCTGAAACGGTGCAATATCTCTGCAGTTACTTTGCTGGGAATGGGGAACTAGAGCTGAGACCAGAGAAAACTCTTAAGAACATTGTCTTCATGCTTCCAACACTGTCCACACACTTTCTACCCTGATACTGTCAGAAAGCAAAACATCACATCCAGCAAGAGGACCACCTGCTATCAGCACAAGACAGGGCTTGGCGGGGAGAAACAACTCATCTCTCAGGGAGCCATGCTTCATAAACTGAGCTGTGCTGCTGACAGCTGAACTTGTAACCATTTCCTGTGAGGTCTCCCTGTTCGTGAACATTTTGTTCCTTGTTCAATAAAATATTCGTATCAAGTAGAGCTCTCTGCATTTTCTCTTGACAGAAGCAATAGCCATAGTAAACTGATAGTGTTTCTTAGAAGAGACTATGCAATCTTAGAGTTGAAGGGATATAATCAATTATTTCCAAACGCTTTACCTCGCAGATGAGAGAAATAATGCCCAGAGAATAGGAACAATTATGGTCCTAAACTCGGGTGCTTGGTATCACACATAATGAGTCAGGTGTCCTGACCCATCACCTAATGCTTTGGGCATCAGACCAGCTGCCTGCTGACCATCAGACAATCACCTGTAGTGCCAACAGGCATTGCAAAAGGCCTTAAACATGGCAAGTAAAAATCATGTTGACATCCTTATCTAACCATTAACAAAAGGGCGGAGGAAATTCAAACTCCTTCCCTGAACGTTAGAAATCTACGACATAAAATACTACACAGAAAAAGCTGGGCAAGGAAAAAGAAAGAGAGATTGAGAGGAAGGGGTGGAAGTCAAAGAGATCAACTGAAAAATACTTGGCAAATGAGTAAACTTCAAAATTATTAAAATAAAATAGAAACACTGTTGGGTTGCTTACATTAGAGAATATACCTAAAACTGACCAAAGGTTGCATCTCTCATTTCTTCAGATCTTTCAAAAATGTATTTATATAAATGGAAAGCAAAAAATAGAATGCGTAAAGCATAAATATTATGGGTAAATGTTTAAAATAAAAGAAAAAATCCTACATTGTTAAAAAAAAAAAAAATCACCCAGTAATACTGGCCACAAGTTCCTGCAACAGCACAGAATACCTCAATTCAGGTGAATCAGGGAAATTCAGTAATTCCATTTAAAGTCATCTTTTCGTTTCTATCTAAGACCAAATAAACAAAGCTCAAAATCCCCTGTTGTAAAAAGGTGGAGCTCCCAATACTGCAACTAACACAAAGACTTTGAAAGAAAGAAGGTATTTCCTATTCTCTGAAATTTTTAACTATTTTTTAGACTATGGTAGAAATAGACTATGGTAGAAATGGTCTGATAGAAGTGCATGTAAATAATATGCTTTTTTTTTTTTTTAAAGAGAATACAGTGAGCCCATTGTAATATGAAAAACATATCTGGAGATATCACTTTATTGAATAGGTAACAAAGATTATAGTACATTACTCAAAATAAATAATCTGCTGTGGGAATAACCCTATGGTATATTAGTGGACAATTTGGAAAACTCAGAGTTATAATTGTACTTAACTTTGCTAAAGTCCTAGATTAAATCAGTGGGAGAGCCTTACATGAAATTCCAACCTACCAAGAGCCAAATTCAATGACATTTTGTAATGTCATGATTTGTTTGTGGCTGCATTTTACCCTCAGTATTTTTTAAATATGTTTTTAAATACGCAAAATTTCCAAAATGTACGTATTACACCTAATACAAATATGTAATTCCAAATAACTTCTATGCTCAAGTTGAACTTATATTTAGCAGGGATATGGATTAATGTAAAGCAGAAACACATGAAAACACATGCGCATATAAGAACTGTGGATGCAGTTTCTTCTTTCAGAAAGTAGAAAGCATTCTTAAGCAAACATACATTTTTTTTTAAAGAGCTGAGCTTTTTTTGTCAGAATGGATTACAAACAACTGCATGAGAAAAAAATATATTAAAGTTGTCAAAACAGAATAATGTTTGAGGCTCAGAAGGTATTCACTTGAGATAATGGAGCATATGTGACATTTTGGCCATCAGCCAGCAGTTTCTTCCATCTACAGCAACTATGTTCCCGAAACAGAAAACTGTACCATCCATATCTCAGCAAAGTATTTTACTGCTAGTGCCAGTAGAGTCAAAAGTTTTGAAACTCTGCTCGTTACGTGAAGAAAGAGTTTAACGAGCAAGCATGAAATACTGTAGCTCCTCTAACTAGCTCCTCTTTCTGGATTGACTGAGTTTAATGAATCACTTAACAAAAAAAAGCTTAACTAGCCAGGCATGTACAAGTCAGATTCATTCATCAGCAGAAAGCCTTGACCACAAGGATGAGCAGGAATGTCTTACAAATTGGAAGGAGAATTCAACCATTTCTTACAAATGGAGTCTCCCACGGTCCAAGTATTGTTAAGGGCTACATAATGAATTTTTTCCCTAGTTATGTAGTTTTAAACCTTTTTTCCACCTTAATTTTATTTCAGGAAAAAAAAAAAAAATCTTGTCATTTGGTGGCAAATCTTCCTGAAATCTGGGGTGCTACCTCACTGTGTATTAGCTGGGTTGGGAATGCAGATCTGTCACCCAGCAGGAAGCAGCAGCTCAACAAAGACAATGAAATGAATAAATGAACGCATAAGTGAGTAAAAAATGGGGAAGTAATAAATCAACTGGTCATTTATTTCCATGATTGGGACCCTAGGTTTCTCTGAGCACTCAGAGGAGATCTCAGGTAATACGGTTTATGAATGGAATCGTTGGCTCCCCTCGTGGCCAGAGTCCTCTTCCAACCTAAGCTGCTATTATAAGTCGAACTCTTGGGTGTCGAAAGAGAGAGAAAACATCACTTCCATCAGGGCACTTAAGGCGTTCATTTAGCTGGGCTGATAAACCTAGAAGGACCCCATGCATTTTCAAGGGGGAAGGAAAGGTAAGAAAGACCCTGCTTTTCCACCTGTAGATGCTTGTCTTATAAAGTGAAAATCAAAACAAAACAGAAATAGCCTTCATTTCACAAACGTAGGCATCAGGAAGGTTGAGTTGCAATCTTATTTCTGCCAGTTTTAGTCCAGGTAACCCAGGAAAAGGCAATTAATCTCTTTGGCTTCAGTTCCCTTGCCTCTGAAATTGGGATATTAATTTTGACATCTGAGAGGCTGCTTGAGAATGAAATGAAATTTTATTTCTTAAATCGACTTGAAAACAAATCAGTGCTATACAAATCTAAGTTATTAAACTTTTAACAGTATGAGATAGGTTGAAGCTGACAGCTAAAGGAGGCAAAAATAGGTACTGCATATTTATGATAAACCTAGAAATTTCTATAGCCAGAAGAGCAAGTCAGAATTATGATAAAGCATGCCCACAAGTAAAGTTCTAAGACTGTTCAAAATGACATTTCTGCCTGACAGCTACAGTGGAACCCACTGTAAGTCGATTCTTCAGGGAATGGCTTACCCTGGCTTCACCTCTAGAAGGTGACTAAAGAATTAAGAAAGGGAAAAAAAAAAAAGGCAGAAACACAGTGACAGATTATATTCCTTCTGTTTATCTTCCTGGCTCTAATGCCAGGGTCTGGATCCATCATATAATTGAGGCACGTGTCCTTTTGAATCCATGGATGCTGCATTTAGACACAGACAATAGTACTTTCCAACCTCCTATATATGCCTCTACTTCTGCACGCTCCCCACCAACAATTGCCATCTTTCTATACAAAGACAAGTACTATTTTTAAAAAGTGGGGAAAAATGACAGGGGTTGAAAAGCAGGAATCTGGGGATTAGTGGGAACAACACATTCAGTCGTATCCATGAGTAACCCAATCAACGTTGGGGTGACAACAGATGGAATTCTGGGAGCAGACGCACAGGTTTACAAAACGCACGACATATATAGAGAGCACCTTCTTTCCTTATTTCTTCCTTCCCTCCTACTTTTTCTCCTCTTTTCTTTCCTGCATTTTTCTTCTTCACTCCCCTTTTCCTTCCTGCCAGACTCCTACCTCCCTTCACTCGCTCTCTCTGCCCAGTTATCTGTATTCTTCTTCTTTTCTTTTTTTGAATTTTTATTTCTTTTTCTATTTTTTGTTTCCTCCTTTTCCTTGCCTTTCTTTCATTTTTATTTTGTGGCTTGTTTATATATATATATAATATATATATTATATATTACATACATATAATATTATTTTACAATAAAAAAATATTCCATTTATAATTGGAAAGAACACCCACATGCATATATATTTGGATTTCAAAGAAATTAGGAGAAAGCAGACTGGTATTGCTTTATCTCTCTTGAACTCTCTAGAAATCTGTTGGCTCAGTCTATCCTAGATTTTCTTTCATGGAATTGCTCTCTGATATAAAGAAATATGACTGAAGAAGCTACAGCAATCCCATCTGCTAACACACCAAATTATTTCTACTTCAAGAAGTTAACAGAGGGTCTCTGTTGTATCCAGTGCCTACACAGGAGAAACTGCCTCAGGCTGAAGTAAAAAGTGAAGGAAATGGTCAAAGTGTTTCTTCATACTATTTTTGCTACTTTCAGTATCACCAAATCAATCCCATAAACGTTACTTGACTGTAGTATAGCCTTTGTCATGACCAATGAGGAAAGCAACATTCTTTGTTTAAAATAACATCAAATAGAAATGCTAATGAACATCTGTAGATGGAAGTGAATGTGTTCCTATTACTGATAAAAAATAAAGTTCATTTCAGAATGATGACCTGTGTTATTGGTATAGCATCAGATTCTTGAAGGTAGTGGGGAAAAAAAACAATGTAGGAAGATATGACAGATTTGGACTAAGAAAGACCACATTTACCTAGAAAGTAAAAAAATATATATACATATATATATGTTTTTAAAATACAGTGAATCTTGCATCAAAAGGAGAAAGCATTTTATAATAAATCCAAATAACTGATATTATATCAAAATGATAAAATGTAAATGTCTAGATGGATATCTAGACATCTACATGAGATTTATATTAGAAAAAACATTGCATGAGAACACTTTTATTAATGGCTATGTAAACTTGAGATTCAGATTATTAGTCACACCTCTGTGTGTGCCTCATACAATAGTTTACTAACTAGAATATTTATAAGTAAATACATATGTAAAACAAAAACAGCCGTATTTTATGACTTCTCTTGGTTGGTACTTCAACACATGGAATTACAAATATCAGTAAAAAGATCACTGAAATGGCAGTTTGGAATAAATATGGCAAGGAATGAAAGGGGTTTCAACAAATTGTCTATTATTAGTTCATACCAAACACACTTTAAACCAAAGAATAATAAGTCCATGGAGGGAAAAGATACTATGTCATCTATGCCAGCAACTTTTATGTGTCCAAGACTTTTCAATAGTATGGCTGCCTTTGCAACAAATCTTTCCCACTGAAGTTCTTAAATGATGAGGAGAAGGCGGAGGAGGACATGGTTTTATTGTCTAATAGTACACAGTTAAGATTCACTTCAGAAGAAAAGATTTAAAAGAATGTCAAAGGGAGGCAAAAATCTTATTTTTAGTATGTATCCATGAATAAAAATTTTACCAAGAACATTCTCTCTATATTTTTTTCATACACACATATATCCTATTATTTTATATCTCTTATAATATATATACTTTATATATCTATGTATTCACACATATATTTTCTATGCTTTTAAATGCATTTACATATAATTTTAGTATTTAATATATATTCTTGTCACACATATTCACACGTATATTTTCTGTTCTTTTAAATTAATATATATATACTTTTAATATTTAATATCGATTCCTTTGAATAATACTGTAATTCTCAACACAGCTTTAAAATATATTATCCTAAACTGAGTGGACAATGTTAGAAATATATGCCCTTAGTATGTTACTTTGTGTTTTTACTCTATAACGTAATAACCATGCACTAGGTATAAAGCCAGAGGCAGGAAAAACAACAGCGAACAACAATACACACACTTCCTGTGAAAGGCTAGTTTGCCCTCAAGAGAGTGTACAGAAGAGTAGACCGCATTTCTCCTCTGTGTTTACCTTTCCTGAGCCGATCCAAAGTTAATCTCAAACAAAAGCACCTGGACCGAATGACGTACACAAAGCAAATACCAGACTCGACTGTTTCTCTAATTTATCCCTATATGTTTTCCTTCATTCTGTTTAAAGGATCGTCATAAGTAATGCAACAGAAAAGGATATCTTTTTCAATAGCCTACTGCTCTCATTTGGATCTTTTCAATGGGGGAGATACTTTTAAACACTTATTTCATATATATAAAAAGGTTCTCAAATGTTTAATGGCTCCATTATATCACTGTTTCTATAAAGAATGATAGTAAAGAGACAATGCAAAGAATATTATTTACAGACACAGATACTGCTTAGCCTGTTTAGTTCTTTACCTTGCCGCCATTTGAGAAAAACTTTATACATAAGATATGGGCTTTGAAGATTTGCAGCAAGGACTAAAATGTTGATGACAAAAAAGAAAATGGACATCATTCGTATTCAAAATGCAGTGGAGCTATAGAGCATTTAAATTTTATATTCACATTGTAACTTGCATTGAACTTTTGATTGTTTTTATAGTAACTCCTGCCTAGTACTTTCAGAATAATCACGTTCACAAATAATCAGAATCTGGTGACTAGGTGTACATGTTACTGATATTGCTGTCATCACCCCATCTTTGGCCGATTCTTAATTTACTACCAAATTTTTTAAAAAAACAAAATATTTACTATCAGTACAAAAAAGTTAACTTTTGCTTTTCTAGGTGTTATTCATTATTTTCAAATGGCCCCCTACCTTGATCAGGGAAAAAAAAACCCCTACCTTTATACTTGGAAATACAGAAATCCTGTCAATTTGGCTGCAAAATAAATACTACAAGATTCAACTGTTAAGAGTGATTTATCTTAATTTACTAAAACAGTTGTCTTGAACTTACTTATCTAAGAATTTGAGAAACATTATAAACAGAAATTAAAAAATGTATATGGTGATTCTTTCTAAAAAGTGAATAATGCTGCAGCACAGATTTTTGAAAGGAATAGCATAATACAGAGATCTGCTCTGGAATGTGTGTGTGTGTGTGTGTGTGTGTGTGTATGTGTGTGCCCCCTCTCTATATATCTGTCTCTATCTCTGTCTTATATCCTCACTGTAAGCATCTAACAGTGATTTTTCTGGAGCTTCAATTAAAAGATTTCCTCCTCCAATTTTAACTTTGATGGAGGAAAATTGAGTATTTCTATCCTTCTATTTACTTAAGAAGCCTTTGATTCTATTTATTTTTATCTTCCGTAATAGCCATGGAATCAGACTAATTTTAAATATAAATGATAATTCATGGGAAATTTTTATTTTCATACAGTTCTTGAGTTGGTATTTTTAAATTATGTTTTGCACAATCTGGTGTCTTGTTTCACTGAACAGAAGTTAGGTTTTATCAGTAACTAAACTGCCTGAATGCCAAAATGATGTCATTTTTGACATTACTTTGAAAAAGCAATTTAAAAACATCCGGCAATAACTACCTTATTAAATTTTTATGACACCCTATAAGATGGGTGTGAAAGCTTGGTCATAGGTGAGACAGCTATCATGGAGGAATAGGGAATTGATCTAGAATTCTGACCTCAGTGTCTCATGCTCTATAACTACAGTGTCCTGGAGTTGGGTCATGTATCACTTGAGGCATGAAAGGAGGTTGAACTCTATTCTCCATGCAGGGAGACCTAAGTACAGAAATGACTAGGTCATTCATCCTACATTTATGGAGCACTCCTAAGTGCTCTTTTAAGCACTTTAAAGTTTTTGTTTCTTTTTTGTTTTTTCCCCCCAACAAGCTCTAAATCTAGAGAAGGAGATAAACATATCCAGAATTTGAATAACAAATGGAGGAGAATAACTGGTGAAACCAGTTGGAGGAGGTATATCCCCCAAAATTCACAGATAGAACTGGAGCTCTGAGAGGCTGTGGAATCAGTATATGCTGGGTACCAAGTTTATATACTCGGGGGAGAAATTTTAAAAATGTGTGTAAGAAATAGTATACCCCACTACTTCACAAAAGCCTTAGCAACTGGGTATCTGCCTCCCTGGGCAAGAATTGAAAAATTCTTCTCTCAAGAAATAGTACTTAGGGAGAAATATGCAGATCTTTTCTATATAAGTGAACTCCAGAAAAGAGAAATTTCTCCCAATTTTCACCCAAAAGGAAAGCACATAAATCAGTAAGCCTGACCTGTATACTTAACTCACAGTGAAACTTAACATTACCTTGTTCTTAAATATGTCTGGACAAGAAGGCTCTGGGGCCATTTGAGGAAAGCTTGTAACTTGGAAGAAACTTACCCCTTTCTCCCCCAAAGAAGATTAAAAACTCAAAGCAAACACTTGATTCAAAGAAGAAAAGTTTAATAACAAACTAAGACAAACAAAAAATTCTCTAATAAGTATCTCACAGGGACTTAATGTATTATATCAAGAGAGAAGAGGCTGTGGAAAGGAGATCTTAGATATTAAAAAAAAATTGCCATAATAAATTAAAAAGAAAGTTCTTGGAAACTGAAAATATGATTGCTAAATAAATAAATTTAGGAGTTAGATAAATGAAATTGCGACAATATCTTGGAAACAGGAATACAAAAAGAAAGTGGAGCTATAGAGCATTTAAATTTTATATTCACATTGTAACTTGCATTGAACTTTTGATTGTTTTTATAGTAACTCCTGCCTAGTACTTTCAGAATAATCACGTTCACAAATAATCAGAATCTGGTGACTAGGTGTACATGTTACTGATATTGCTGTCATCACCCCATCTTTGGCCGATTCTTAATTTACTACCAAATTTTTTAAAAAAACAAAATATTTACTATCAGTACAAAAAAGTTAACTTTTGCTTTTCTAGGTGTTATTCATTATTTTCAAATGGCCCCCTACCTTGATCAGGGAAAAAAAAACCCCTACCTTTATACTTGGAAATACAGAAATCCTGTCAATTTGGCTGCAAAATAAATACTACAAGATTCAACTGTTAAGAGTGATTTATCTTAATTTACTAAAACAGTTGTCTTGAACTTACTTATCTAAGAATTTGAGAAACATTATAAACAGAAATTAAAAAATGTATATGGTGATTCTTTCTAAAAAGTGAATAATGCTGCAGCACAGATTTTTGAAAGGAATAGCATAATACAGAGATCTGCTCTGGGATGTGTGTGTGTGTGTGTGTGTGTGTGTGTATGTGTGTGCCCCCTCTCTATATATCTGTCTCTATCTCTGTCTTATATCCTCACTGTAAGCATCTAACAGTGATTTTTCTGGAGCTTCAATTAAAAGATTTCCTCCTCCAATTTTAACTTTGATGGAGGAAAATTGAGTATTTCTATCCTTCTATTTACTTAAGAAGCCTTTGATTCTATTTATTTTTATCTTCCGTAATAGCCATGGAATCAGACTAATTTTAAATATAAATGATAATTCATGGGAAATTTTTATTTTCATACAGTTCTTGAGTTGGTATTTTTAAATTATGTTTTGCACAATCTGGTGTCTTGTTTCACTGAACAGAAGTTAGGTTTTATCAGTAACTAAACTGCCTGAATGCCAAAATGATGTCATTTTTGACATTACTTTGAAAAAGCAATTTAAAAACATCCGGCAATAACTACCTTATTAAATTTTTATGACACCCTATAAGATGGGTGTGAAAGCTTGGTCATAGGTGAGACAGCTATCATGGAGGAATAGGGAATTGATCTAGAATTCTGACCTCAGTGTCTCATGCTCTATAACTACAGTGTCCTGGAGTTGGGTCATGTATCACTTGAGGCATGAAAGGAGGTTGAACTCTATTCTCCATGCAGGGAGACCTAAGTACAGAAATGACTAGGTCATTCATCCTACATTTATGGAGCACTCCTAAGTGCTCTTTTAAGCACTTTAAAGTTTTTGTTTCTTTTTTGTTTTTTCCCCCCAACAAGCTCTAAATCTAGAGAAGGAGATAAACATATCCAGAATTTGAATAACAAATGGAGGAGAATAACTGGTGAAACCAGTTGGAGGAGGTATATCCCCCAAAATTCACAGATAGAACTGGAGCTCTGAGAGGCTGTGGAATCAGTATATGCTGGGTACCAAGTTTATATACTCGGGGGAGAAATTTTAAAAATGTGTGTAAGAAATAGTATACCCCACTACTTCACAAAAGCCTTAGCAACTGGGTATCTGCCTCCCTGGGCAAGAATTGAAAAATTCTTCTCTCAAGAAATAGTACTTAGGGAGAAATATGCAGATCTTTTCTATATAAGTGAACTCCAGAAAAGAGAAATTTCTCCCAATTTTCACCCAAAAGGAAAGCACATAAATCAGTAAGCCTGACCTGTATACTTAACTCACAGTGAAACTTAACATTACCTTGTTCTTAAATATGTCTGGACAAGGAGGCTCTGGGGCCATTTGAGGAAAGCTTGTAACTTGGAAGAAACTTACCCCTTTCTCCCCCAAAGAAGATTAAAAACTCAAAGCAAACACTTGATTCAAAGAAGAAAAGTTTAATAACAAACTAAGACAAACAAAAAATTCTCTAATAAGTTTCTCACAGGGACTTAATGTATTATATCAAGAGAGAAGAGGCTGTGGAAAGGAGATCTTAGATATTAAAAAAAAATTGCCATAATAAATTAAAAAGAAAGTTCTTGGAAACTGAAAATATGATTGCTAAATAAATTTAGGAGTTAGATAAATGAAATTGCGACAATATCTTGGAAACAGGAATACAAAAAGAAGGGGGAAAATGAAACTAATAATTCCAAGAAAAAAACCAACTGGGCATCAAAAGAAAGATAACTTGTTAGTGTGCAGATGTACAATAAATAATATGCCCCAGTAGGTAATAAGATACACCCTCCTTATCGAGCGTCAACTTTTAAAACCAAATACAAAGCATAAAAAAGACGACTTAGGAAAAAAAATAAAAAATGCATGATAAGCAATAATAAGACAAGAACCACCTAGTGAAAAGATAGATCTATAGATACAGATATATAAACATAGAGAATATTTAACTATATAAAAATAAACAAGAAAAAGACAGCTTATTAGGAAAAATGTATAAAAGATATGAACAAGTAAATCACAGATGAGAATTCTAAACATGGAAATGTGTAAATTTATTTATATGGAAATAACATGGAAATTTATCAACTGTACTAATAATCAGAAATATGCAAGTTAAAATAACAAAGTGATAGTGTTTTTCACTAAGCAATTTGGTAAACACTAGAAAGCTCTGATGAGATTAAGTATAGTTGAAAATATTGCCGGTGGAATGTTAACGGTCCCTCAGAGTGATAGCTGGCGGTACTTTCAAGAAAAAAAACCTGTTTTTGCATGGACAAAAATGGGACAAATTTTGAGGGTATGCTCCTTTTCACTAAACCAACAACAATTATAAAGACTTAAGAAATGTATCAATGCTTTAGCTAGCAAGATAACTCATTTTAGCAGTTAGTTCTTGGTATAAGAAGCTTTTCCAAATAAGAGAATATTTATTTTCCTTTAAACTGGCCTTTTCTAGTCAGCTCCCCTGAACTACATAAAGTTCCAGTTAATATCTGCTACACTTCTAGTAGTATTTTCGATCACCAAAACTTTGCTAAAAATCTCTTATCCATCAGTATGAAACCTTTTTTTCTAAGCCCAGTATTATAAGCCACTGACTGACAGAAAATTTTGTTACGATATAGTAAATAGCCTGCTAGAAAATATTCCATGATGTAAGCTTTTTAATCTTCACTATTTGGGATTAAATTTTTACAGAAGAACAGCTGTTGTTTCATTTAAACACACACACACACACACACACGTTATGGAAAACTTCTAATGATAACCTCAAAAACTAAGGACAGCTTTGTGGAAGGAAATTTCCATCTATTTTGAAAGCAATGGAAATAGAAGAAAAACTCTACGCAAAGTTTTAAAGCAAAAACTTCCTTGGATTAAACAAACCAGCAAACAACTGCCCCTTTTCTATCAAATACAAAAGCTTACACCAGAATAATATCTTGCATTTATTTGTCTTGAGGCACGTGGGTAACTACTGGGTGATGAGTTTCTTCTCCAAGATACCTTGAATTTCCTTTTGCTCCTCTTTTGGTATCAAGGATCAGGGCTGAGTACCTACAGTACAGGAGTTAGAGGTACCTGGGATACCCCAATTCAGGAAGATCCCCTGAAGAGTTTTGTACTAGGTGCTAGGGTAGGAACACCTGCAAACTATTTCCAGTGAATAAGTAAATCAGTCTAGTTATCTCTGAATGAAATGATTTTGTTTCTCAGGGTTTTTTGTTTTTGTTGTTGTTTTTGTTGTTGTTGTTGTTGTTTGTATCTTCCAGCATATTTCACAGGGAGGAAGTGTATCTTCTGGGAGTTGCAAAATATGCCTTCACCACAAAGTCAGCATAGGAAGCGGAGAATGTAAGAGACACCAGAGAGAATTTGTAAGCCTGTGAGATCCTGCTTCTTCAAACTGGAAAGATCCAAGGAAAGCAAGGTCAAGGCATCACTGAGTACTTTGAGGCAGGAGGAGGAGCAAATGATGTCAAAGCGCATTTCTTCCTCTTCTCCACTGCCAAAGCACCCACAGCTGCTGATTGTAGAAAAGTCCTGGGAAAATGTGCAAACAATTAAAGAAAAGACAAATTGTAACAAGAAAATGGATGAATGGAAATTCAGCTTGAACGGTGCAATGTCTCTGTATCCACGAAGTGCTACTGAATCCAAGCTGGAAAATGTAATAATATACTCATTTGCTTAACTTAATGCTGTATGATTAAAGATAACTTTCTAGTGTCAATGAAGCTTCATGAAGACATTGACTTAACACTTAGAAAAATCTGACAAAGGAGATGCTCAGAACTCAGGAGTAAGTCACAGAAATGATTACGCACTTTCCTGAAAAGGGTCTACATTCCTGATGGTTGTGAGTATACAGCCTTTGCAGTTTACTCAGTTGTAGTAGAGAAGGAAATTTAATCATCTTACAACATGGTTTAGGTAAAGAAGATATTGTGGAATCCTGATTACTTATTAGGCCGATAACCTTCTTACAAGGACATTAATTCTACAAAATCAGGGTCCCATCCTTAGGTCCTCATTCAATCTTATTACTTCTTTGGAGGTTCCATGTCCAGATACAGTCACACGGGGTGGGGCGTAGGTTACAACTTCAAGCTAAGAATTTTGGGAAGACACAAACATTTGGTCCATGATATTCCCCAAGGACAATTTAAGATTACAATCATGATTTTAAAGAACTTTTGATGTAAAAAAGACTGTTTATTCAGAGGCATACAAGGGAACAGTCCTCCTGAGGAGATTGTCTTTCCTGTCTGAAAACAGAAGTTCCTGTAACAGAGAAATCACCTGATTTCAACCATCTATAATAAATCTTGCGTTTGTGTGTGTGAGAGTGTGTGTTCATGTGCGTGTATATGTGTTTGTGTCAAGATGAGTTTTCTGCATCTAATCTTTCTCTCCTCCTTGCAGAGGGAACAGAATTAGGTTTTTCCAATGATAATTTAATACTTGTCTGAAGTCAGCTCCCACCTACTTCTCCTGTTACTTTTCATTTTTCTCCATCTCTCACTCGGGAAATTTTGGAGACTTATTGATCAAAGTTCTGTCATTACGTTTGCATTCTAGGAATATCTATCTCAGATAAACAGCGTTTCAAAAAAGAAGTGCAAACCAATAAACTGAACTTCTTTTGCTTAAAAAAGTATGAGCTAAGAAAAAAAACAAAAAAACAACAAAAACTGAGAAATGCAATCTAGTCATAACCCTGTTTACTACTTATAAGATCTCTAGTCAAATAACAAGGGAACAACTTATAAAGCTGAATTTTAAAGTCTTTAAAAATTTAGTTTATGAATTTATAGGTTTATAAATCATATTAGAAAATCATGAGGGTTCATGTAATATTCCTGAAAAAGTGCATGATTCCTTGGACTAACTAGAATGAGAAAATAATAAAAGCTTAGAGATCATGTGCTATATATCTTCTTCTATAATTTATAAGATAACATTAATATCAATGCAAAATTCTAATTTATACAGTAACAGGGTTAGACCTCACATGCTTTAATCTTTCTAAATAACCTGCATTGGTCTAAAGACTCAAATAAGTTATTTTTCACAAATGTTTTAGATTTTAAATATTTCAAAATTCATAGGTCCTCAAAACCACTCTCACTTCTGACAACACTGATAAGTTTGGGGGACCCCAAGACCACTCTCAGGTTCAGTAATTCACTAGAAGAACGAACAGAATTCACATAAGTCATTATTTTCTGGGTTATGGATTATTACAACAAAGGGATACAGATTAGAATTAACCACTGGAAGAGGCCCATAAGGCATGGTCTAGAAGCAATGAGGCCCAAGTTTCCAGTTGCTCTCTCCCAGGAAAAATCATGTGGACAATGCCTATTTCTCCCAGAAATAATGTGTGATAAACACATTGAGCACTGCCCACTAAGGAGACCTATCCAAGCCCAGTGTCCAGCGTTTTTATTGCAGTTCGGTCACGTGGGCTGCCCTGAATGTCTGAACACATGGCCCACAGCCGCCAGCCCCTCCAGAGGCTGAGCCAGTATCACGCAACCTGAAGCCTCCACCATAAATCACACTGTTAGCCTTGATTATCTGTCTTGGACCAGGGCCCCAGGCAAATAAAGTTACTTTTATCAGGAAGGATATTCCAAGAGCTCAGAGGTTACTTCTTAGGAGTCAGGGGCAACAAACAAACCTCAACCCTTTATTGAACACACGTATAAAATTCCCTTTAAATGTAATTTAAATGGAGGTTGTTTTCATAAAGAGTTTAATACCATGAATTCTGATAGAGGACTTTATATTCAGTAAAATTATATTTCCTGATCCTTAATGTGGACATTATCAAAATAGGAAAAACATACAAATGTTGATCACTAATGTTAGCCTTAAGTGACCTTTATTCTTACAAAATAAATGTAAAATGTGAAATGCTCTTGGATGATTCTCTATCTATACATATAGAATACATATATAGAAACAAATAAATAAAATGTGTGTATATATATATATATACATGCAACTATATTATGTATGTATGTGTATATGATATACATACTATGAAACATATAACATATGTTAGAGTTTAATATAATGGAAAACTTTACATAAAATATACCTTGATATATTTAATATGCTCATGAAGTTAAGCACTGCATTTTAAGGCTAAAATTACAAGTTTGATTTTATAATCTATTCACATATTTGTGTATATTCCAACATATACATATAATAGTATATCAAATTTATAAACATATGAATAAAAAATATAAAAATAAAAATGAAATAAATTATTAAAATGTTGGGCCAAAATATTGGTTCAGTTAGTGATTTATTATATTCATAAGGAGAAACTTATGCATATTTTATTATAAAATATTACTCAATAATACATAAAAAAGTAAATTAAAATTTTCCTATGAAAGACCAAACTATTGTCTCCCCAGATAGCAAAAAAAGTTCTTATTTTTTGAAAAGGCTATGTTCTGAATAATCATTGTTCCATATTGCTGGGGTTTTCCAAGAATTATTTCTTACATTAAAAAACATACATTATGCTCATAACCCTCCTGGATTTCAGACAGTACTACAAAGCTACAGTAATCAAAACAGCATGGGGACTTCCCTGGTGGCACAGTGGTTAAGAATCTGCCGGCCAATGCAGGGGACATGGGTTCAAGCCCTGGTCCGGGAAGATCCCACGTGTTGCAGAGCAACTAAGCCCATGCGCCACAACTACTGAGCCTCTGCTCTACAGCCTGCAAGCCACAACTACTTAGCCAATGTGCCACAACTACTGAAGTCCACGCACCTAGAGCCTGTGCTCTGCAACAAGAGAAGCACTGCAATAAGAAGCCTGCGCACCACAACGAAGAGTAGCCCACGCTTGCCGCAACTAGAGAAAGCCCGTGAGCAGCAAGGAAGACCCAAACGCAGCCAAAAATAAATAAATAGTCAAAAAATTATTTTAAAAAACACAACACATGATACTGGCACAAAAACAGACATATGGATCAATGGAACAGAATAGAGAGCCCAGAAATAAACCCACACACACCTATGGTTAATTCATCTTCAACAAAGGAGGCAAGAATATACAGTAGAGAAAAGACAGTCTCTTCAGCAAGTGGTGTTGGGAAAGCTGGACAGCTACATGTGAATCAATGAAGTTAGAACACACCCTCTCACCGTACACAAAAATAAACTCAAAATGGCTTGAAGATTTAAACATAAGACAAGACACCATAAAACACCTAGAAGAGAACTCAGGCAAAACATCCTCTGACATAAATAGTAGCAATGTTTTCTTAGGTCAGTCTCCCAAGGCAAAAGAAATAAAAGCAAACATAAACAAATGGGACCTAATCAAACTTATAAGCTTCTGCTCAGCAAAAGAAACCATAAACAAAACCAAAAGTCAACCTATGGAGTGGGAGAAAATATTTGCAAATGATGTGACCAACAAGAGCTTAATTTCCAAAATATACAAACAGCTCATACAGCTCAATATCAAAAAAACTAACACCACGATCAAAATGGGCAGAAGACCTAAACAGACATTTCTCCAAAGGAAACATACAGATAGCCAATAGGCACATGTAAAGATGTTCAACATCACTAATTATTAGACAAGTGCAAATCAAAACTATAATGAGGGGGCTTCCCTGGTGGCGCAGTGGTTGGGAGTCCAGCGGCCGATGCGGGGGACGGGGGTTCGTGCCCTGGTCTGGGGGGCGGGGTCCCACATGCTGCGGAGAGGCTGCACCCGTGGGCCGTGGCCACGGGGCCTGCGCGTCCGGAGCCTGTGCTCTGCAGCGGGAGACGCCACAGCAGTGAGAGGCCCGCGTAGCGCAAAAAACAAAAACAAACAAACAACACCAAAAAGAACTATAATGAGGTATTACCTCACCCAGGTCAGAATGGTCATCATCAAAAAGCCTACAAATAAGGATGCTAGAGCGGGTGTGGAGAAAAAGAGAACACTCCTAAACTCTTGGTGGGAATGTAAATTGGTGCAGCCACTATGGAGAACAATATGGAGGTTATAGTTGCCATATGATCCAGCAATCCCACTCCTGTGCATGTATCCAGAAAAGATGAAAACTCGAATTCGAAAAGATAGATGCACCCCCAATGTTCATAGCAGCACTAGTCACAATAACCAAGATGTAGTAGCAACCTTAATATTCATCAACAGATGAATGGATAAAGATGATGTGATACATATGTATACAATGGAATATTACTCAGCCATAAAAAAGAACGAAATAATGCCATTTGCAGGAACATGGTTGGACCTAGAGATGATCATACTAAGTGAAGTAAGTGAGAGAAAGACAAATATCATATGATGTCACTTACATATGAAATCTAAACTAAAGATTCAAATGAACTTATTTACAAAGCAGAAACAGACTCACAGACATAGAAAACAAACTTATGGTTACCAAAGGGGAAGGGGGGGCAGGGATAAATTAGGAATTTTGGATAAACAGATACAAACTTCTATATAGAAAATAGATAAACAACAAGGACCTACTGTATAGCACAGGGAACTATATTCAATATCTTATAATAACCTATAATGGAAAAGAATCTGAAAAAATATGTAAGTATGTATAACTGATTCCCTTTGCTGTACACCTGAAACTAACACAATACTGTGAATCAACTATATTTCAATAAAAAATGTTATACTAATATATATTTATGCTCATATCTGTATTCCTCTGTCAGTTCTTGATTTTACCTTTTCCAAATTCAGAATCCAAATCCAAAAGACCAAAACTAGAAATTTGTTATTTGTACCTAAATCTTCCTCTGAGTTTCCATCAGATAATATAACGATGAGCCCCTTTACCTTAAAAATGGAAGAATAATAAAAATAATTAGTTTTTTGGCATTCTCTCATTTTTAATTAACTGGTAACTATCGTGAGAACTTGCAGTGGGAAAAAGTGACCTGACAAATCGAGAGAAGTTCAGTTTTCATAGTTTCACCACATACAAATAAAATGTATTTGTACAATAACTGTAGTGATTGCCTCTCTCTCAAGCTAAGGACAGTCATGCTGAAGCACAAAGACTGGTAAGTAACTGAATGTATTAATTTTTATTTATTTATTTTTTTTGCGGTACGCGGACCTCTCACTGCTGTGGCCTCTCCCGTCACGGAGCACAGGCTCC